>NC_056726.1:384214767-384289967 GCF_019279795.1 Protopterus annectens
CTATGTCCGTGGGGGCTGATGGGATGGGAAACCGTGAGCGGGGGTTGCTGGTTGGTACAGCCTCAACCCATGGGTGAGAATGGGTTTGTGTCTGCTATGCCTGTGCAGAGCAACTTCCAGTGCCATTTACTCACCAGGCCTTTGGGGTAGTTTCTGTCTGTATATATATATATATATATATATATATATATATATATATATATATATATATATATATATATAATATTACACACACACACACATACATATATATATATATATATATATATATATATATATATATATATATATACACACATATATATATATATATATATATATATATATATATATATATATATACACACATATATATATATATATATATATATATATATATATATATATATATATATATATATATAATCAGAAAACCAAAAAACCCAAAAAATGTATATCAAAAAGACCCAAAGGCGAAGAAGCAAATAGACTGATCCAAATGAGTCCAAATAAAAATATGCTGCTGTAGGCCACTTGAATAAAGCAATGTCTAAAACACAACTAGTTCATACAGCAAATCGGAAGCCAAGAGGTAAAGCACAAACCCTTCAGTTGACTCCCATCAACTTGTACGTCGAAGCAAAGGTCAGAAAATGTAACATAAACCCTTCGGTTGACTCGCAACAGCTTAGACATGCACAAATAAACTCCAAATCGACCAAGCAAAGCTGTATGCAGTACACAAACCCTTCGGTTCAAAATCCAACCTTCATCGATGCAAAAACGCTTGTAATAACTCCAGGACCAATATAAAAGAATAGAAGAAACCTTTAATGATAAGCGCTTTCGCGGTTAACAATACCGCTTCATCAGATAGATTAAAAACAAGATCTGAGCATTTAAGTACTCACCAACTAAATCTTGACAACAATCCATTGGCTCAATAAATTTAAAACCATCCTATAGTTCACTAGTAACTATGAATTCAAGTCCCAGTATGTGGAAGTGAAGTCTACAGGAGATATGCCTGGACTCAGAACTCCCTCTAGTGAGCTTAAGGCTAAACTGCATAGCCCCAAAATTGCGACAAAGTTGATGACACATACACTATAGCGACGGTAACCATACCGTCCGACATATAATGTAATATACATTGTTTAAGGTGCTTAAAATTACCTTGGAATAAACTAACATATAAGTATACACATTAAAACATAAAAACATAAAAGTACGAGAAATAAGCTTCTTTTTCTCGTAACAAGGCATAACCATGTTAAGGCATACCAATATAAAAAGTATTATCCAAATATACAAAAATAGTAACAAATAACTTACAGGGCTAAGAGAAACTGATAAAGCAAAGGTATCACATAGGGAAACAGCATGATGTAGAAACGATAAACTGGGGTGTGACTAATAATGAACATTGTAGAGGGAGACTGCATGAGGCAGGCCGGGGTATAGAAATGGTCACAAACTACTTGCAGAATTGAAGGGGTGATGAAAACAGTATTCCGCCAGGGGCGTAATGAAGCAAAAATACCAAAACAAAATGAACCTTATCGAATAGTATATCAGCCAAAATGTGAATGCAGGGACAAGGAATAATAATTGTAATTATCTGAGGGGTCTACTCTTGAGATGGGGTTTCAATGTTACCATTTCATTCAATCCACTTTCCCTGTGCGCTCCCAGCCTAAATATCCAGCGTAGTTCTGCTTCCTCAGTCCTATTGGTGAGATCACCAATGCGGGGGGAAATAGATATATATATATATATGTGTGTGTATATACGTGTGTGTGTGTGTATATATATATATATATATATATATATATATATATCTATATATAGATATATATATATATATATATATATATATATATATATAGATATATATATAGATATATAGATATATAGATATATATATATATATATATATATATATATATATATATATATATATATATATATATATATATATATACACACACACACACACACACCACACACATATATACACACCCCACACACACACCCACATACATATATACCTACACACACATATACCCACACACACCCACACACATACCCACACACATATATGCACACACACCCACACACACATATATACACCCACATACACATACACACACGCACACACACACACGCACACACACGCTTGCACATGCCTTGCACATGCCACACACAAGATTACCTATGCACACACACTGCACGCACACACACGCATTACACACACACACACACATATACATACACATATACATACACACACACATACACACACATACACACACACACTCACACATATACATACACACACACACTCACACATATACATACACACACACACTCACACATATACATACACACACACACCCATACATACACACACACTCACACATATATACACACACACTCACACATATATACACACACACTCACACATATATACACACACACTCACACATATATACACACACACTCACACATATATACACACACACTCACACACATACACACACACACACTCACACACACACACACACACACACACACACACACACACACACATACATACACACACACTCACTCACACATACATACACACAGACACACACACTCACACATACATACACACACACACACACACACACACACACACACACACACACACACTCACACATATACATACACACACACACTCACACATATACATACACACACACACACACAAGACACACCTCCAGCTGGATACCTTCATTGAGTGCCTTTCACTGGAGCAGTTGTCGTTTCCACTGGCTTTTGCAGAGGAATGAGCTAATGTAGCCATTTGTGGCACTGTCCTTTGTCCTTGAGCCATGGGTTTATTAATCAGTAAGGGTTCCTGATTGTACCTCTTAACGGTACAGTTTGTGGGGTTTTCTTTATTTGGAAGCTACTTGAAGTACTCCTTCCATCTGCCTTTAAATATCCTGTGGACTGGTGAGCAGGATTTTGGTGGCATCCCTTACTAAGGGTGTCTGACTATCTTCTTTATCATTCTGTTTCTGCCTTGCAACTTGATATAGTTTCTTTGTGCCACCTACCAAGTCGCTTTCCAGAAGCTGGTAGAGTGCCTCTGATGCCACTGCAACTCCTTTCTTAGCATCTTTGTTAACCAACCAGTATTCCTTCCTAGCCTGGTCTGTCTTTTCTATTTCCAACTTTTTTCTGCACTCCTTTCTTTTGATGACTCCCTGGACTTCTGCATTCTACCATCAGCTTTCATTAGGTGCCTTATTCCAATACCTAGATCAGCCACGTACCTGTTCTGTAGTCCTCATGCATGCTGTTTTGAGGTGCTGGCAATCTTCTTCAGCTCTGCCTATTTACTCCTCTTTTTGGGGTGCTAAAAACCTGAGTAACACCTGAACTGTTGTACTTTCCCTCCAGTCAACTTCCAGGTCTTCAGCCTGGTCTCTGATGACCTTGGAGCCTTCTCTGACCACTGTTTGCAACTAATTGTGCCCGATTGAGGAAAGTAATAGTTTATACTGTGGGATTACTGTTTCACTGGGATGACTTTGCAATCACAGATTCTACCCCACTGCCCTTTCCTTGCTAGAAGGAAGTCTACCTGAGTTGCATGTTGGATACTCTTGTATGTGATCTTGTGACTCCCTCTTTCTGAACCCATGTGTTGACCACTATCAAACCATTTGCCAGACAGAAGTCTAGAATGGCCTATCCTACTTTATTTCTGTTATCCCACTCATGTGGACCCAGGCACTCCTCATATCCTGTTCTGTCTATCCCAATATGTGCATTCAAGTCACTCACCATCAACACCAAGTCATGCTGTCCTGCTTTATCTAGCAGGTCCTGCAACTGCTGTCTGAATGTACTCAAATTCACTATCACAACCCTGCTGTAGGGAATAGGCTGAGATTATTAACACTGTCCTATCATTAGGTTGGAGTCTGACTTCCATAAGTCTGTCACTAATTCTGACAACATCTCTCACTGCCTTCTGAAGTCACTCCAAAGAGAATGAAAAGCCCATCATTCAGATAGACTGAGATTTTGAATGTGGGGATGAATCAAAGATCCACTGTCCTGTGTGACCAAGTCCACTCTGAAAGGAAGCTTTCCTAGCCAGATGCATTAGAAGCAAGAACCAGTATTGTTCAAGTCAAAAGGGAGTCACCAGCAACATCTTTAATAAGTCTTTTCTGATCTTATGAAGGACTCTGGAAATGAGAGGAAAAAGAAAAAAGGCATAAACACCCCCACCTAGGGGAGCAAGAAAACAAATATCTTCTATGCCTCTATGGGAGTTGTCTTGGTGAATAAAATGTTTCAGCTGTCTATTGAGATTTGAGGCAAACAGACCTACCCACTGATGAACTATATCTAGGAAGACCTCTTGATGTAGCATCCATTCATGAAGGTCTATCCTGGATCTGCTCAAGGAGTCTGCTACTATGTGCTGCTCTGATTGGGTGTAAAGTAGCCTGCTGAACTGCTACATCCCAGGCCAACATGACAAGTCTGAAAGGGACTATGATTTTGCGCCTTCTTGTTTATATTCCATATGATAGGTGGTGTAGTCTGTCACCATTAAGCGTTTCTAGGGACTAAAGTTGATTCAGAGTTTAAGGCATTTATCAGGGCCATAACTTGTTTCAGGTTGATGTCTCCACTAGTGCTGTGGTTTCCAGAGTCCCTGCACCTTGACAACCTAAAAAACAGCTTCAAAGGCATAGCCTAAAAGCATCTGTAGCTACTGATGGGTTGGGGAGGACAGAAAGTTAGTCCTGAGTTGAAAAGGACTTGTTTGACTCACCAAGTAAGTGTAGTGTGTCAAAAGGATCTATAAGGACAGAAGAGGCCACTGCACCCTAAAACCTTTAGAAATTCTCTTACAGTTGAAGTTGCCTGAAGTGAAAGGCTGGTAAAGTGTTGATGGTAAGCTAGCATCTCTTTTCCTGGAAGAAAAATGTCATCACAGAGATATTTAGAAGGCATCCCAAGAATATTAATTTGTGGGTTGAAATGAGAAAGGACTTTTTTTATACTCAAAATAAATTTTAGACTGGTGAGAAGACTCCAGGTATACTGTAAGGCTGACAGGGTGTCTTGTCAGGTTGACGCTAAAATCAGGCAACTGTCCAGATAGGAGAAAATGCTTAAGCCTTAAAGCCTGCAATGATCTGTCACTGGAGCAAGGCATTTGGTGAAGATACCTGGGGCAGAGATAAACTGAAACACAATCCCATGACACAGAGTTTTTTTTTTTTTTTGTTAAGGAGGGTATGCACATAAACATCCTTTAGGTATAGGATAACCAGAAAAGTTTGTGGGGAAAAAAGAGTAGCACTTTGAATTTTTGGGACATAAAGAAAAGTGTTTAATACTGACAAATATAAAATAGGCCTCCACATTCAGTCTCTTTTGGGAACTAAAAAAGCCTTGTCCAGAGGGACTGAATATATGGTCTCCTGATAAAGTACCTCTGCAATTTTCAGAGGAAGGAGGATGGAGGCAAAGATAGTTATGAAATTTTTCTTTAGGGAAGAGGATACTGGGTACCATCAGTGCTCTTTTTTATGTTATCTTGCTATTTCTTTCTGAACTACTGTGCCTGCAAAACAATGGTCCTGATAGAATGGGAGAGAATTATTGCTCAACACCTGCACAAAGTTTGCCTCTTACTCCAGACGAGCATTTAACAGTTGAACTTTCACTTCCTCTGCAAAGTTGTGAATTCTAATCCAACAATGTCATCTCTTTACTCTCCCAGTAACAGCAGCCTTGGAAACAGCATCCACAATATCACAGGCACATCTAATTTTATGTTTAGTCATCTGAGATGCCATCATCAATCAGTGACTCGCCAAAGCCACACACCCTTAAGAATCTGAACTGGAAATCTGTGAAGACAAGACAAACTCTGTCCCTTCACAACCATACTGAGTTTCAGAATCTTGAATAACTAAAGAAAACGAAGAACACTTTTTCTTTTTTCTTTTACAAGAAACAGCTATAAAGGGAAGAGTCAAGGGCCTGCCCTAAACTAAGCCCAATAATTTTTTCCTGTCTAGAGTAATAGAGACAGGAGAAGACATACGTTTAAGTTTGTGTTTCTTTCTGACAAGAATTTTTGAAGGAACAACCACTTTTGCTAGCAAAATCCTCCCTAGGGATAGGCACTAATTTCTGCCTAGATACAGTGGCATTCTCTGCCTTTTCTCCTAGGACCAAAAAGAGTGGCTCTCTCTTGCTCTCTGAGGGCACTCCAACAGCTATATAGAGGACGTGTCTTACCCCACGTTTATGGTGGCTGAAGGGACTACACCAGTGGGACTCGAGAAAAAAAAAAAGATGAATAGTCTAAAGAAACCATTTTGGCCACAGCAGTCACCCACCTGCAGCTGACGGGCAGCCTGCAGTGCCTTTAACTGCGGTGGGTGCTACACCACAGGGACAGAGGAAACACAATGAGTGGTCTGAAGAACCAAATTTGGACATAACAGAGTCACCCAATCTATGACTGAGGCCTACCTGAAGCCGGTCTGACACTGATATTTCTCAAAAGCACAATTTTCTCTTGTTACACACAAAGCCTACAAAAATATGTAGGAAACTATGTCCAAAATTAGATTTTTATGCAGTCTGTTCACATAAGCATTCACACAGTATATAATCCTCTGACAAGCAGTGGCAGTATAATACATACAACTCTCCCAGTTGAAAAAAAAAAATCACATACAAAACACAAGTTTTCCCCCAGAATAATAATACTGTGGAAGGCTTTCCCCAACAGGGGACATATCCGTCCAGCCAAGAAGGATCTCTAATAGACAGTTCTACTAAGCCCGAAGGAGAACACTTCAGTGGCAAGAAAGCACTGCAGGTTTTGGAGCTCTCTCTTTTCATATGGAGCTGTGCTTCTGCTCCTGACAGTCCATTTGGTGTATGCCCTTAAGCTTTGTAACTGGCATGTTGGTGGGGGATGGGATGCAAATAGCTTAGGCTACTGCAACAGTGATTTAATGCTGAACATCAGCATGTGTAAAGACTACACAACAAATATGTGGCCAAGCCAGCTATGGAAATAAGGTACAGGAGGAAAACTGTGGTGGAACACATAAGTCCAGAAGTTATCAAAAGAAAGAAAGACTGCAGGAAAAAGTAGGAGGTAGCTTAGCCATGTACTGCTCCTTCTTAGAAAAGACAGACCAACAAATAGGCTAACAGAGCAGTCGCAACAGTCAAGAACAAGGCATCAGAGGTACTCCACCAGCTTCTGGAAAGTGATACTGACAGATGGCACAAATAAGCTCTATTAGGTTATTAGGCAAGGCAAAGACAGAAAGATAAAGAAAATAGGCATTAGACACCCTTCATAAGATATGCCAGCAACAACCTGCTCATCAGTCCACAGGACATCAAAGGTAGATGGAAGGAGCACTTCCAGCAGCTTCTAATTGAAGAAAGCCCCAGAAAAGTAGTAGTGTCCCAAACACAGTTTACAATGAATGAGGAAGAAAAGGCCACTCTAGAAGAAGACAGAACAGCTCTAAGGAAAATTAAGCCAGGGAAAGTGGCAGGCTCAAATGAAGTTACCGCAGACACAATCAATATGTTGGTTGAATTAGAGAGGAAATGTCTCCGGAGGGTACTTACAGTAGTACGAGAGAAAGGTGCATCCCTGATGACTGGATCATATGCAATTTAGTACTTGTGTTCAAGAACAAAGGAGACATTCACAACTGTGGGCAGTAAGGAAGTATCAAACTCCTGTCATATTGCTGAACAGGATGCTGATAAGCGAATACACAAAGTAGTAGATAGTAATATGGGAGATGCGCAGTTTGGATTCAGATCAGGATACAGCACAATTGACCAGACATCTGCAGTGAGACAGACAGCTGAAAAGAAAATACGTATCAAGAAAAAAGTAGAACAGTGCATTCCTAGACTCGGATAAAGCATATGACAAGATCCAAGAAAGCTGAAATGGGCAGTCGGGATAGTACGAAATTATAAAAACACTGATAGAATTAGTGTAGCCTATATACCAGGACCCAGTACGAAGCATGAACACTGTTCAAACTCAGAGAGATTCCCAGTAGGAGTGTGGGTGTGCATCAGGATTCAGCTATAAGCCTTCTGCTGTTCATACTGGTGATGGGACTACATTAGCAAACAGGATGGAGGGGTCAGACCAACAAAGCTGCTTGTATGCAGACTATGTGGTATTACAAGAAGACTCTGACCAAGAACTTCAGCAAATGACAGGAGAATGAAATGCAAACCTGAAGGCACATGGGATGAAACTGAGTACAGACAAGACAGTTATCACAGCAGCAAGTGAGGGGAAATCAGAAAAAGTTGAAATTTCAGATAAAGACGGGTAAACAGTGGAACAAGTTGACCACTTCAAGTACCTGGGAGGTGTGGTTGAGGAGAAGGGAAGTCTGAATGAGCAGGCTAAAGCTAAAATCAGAGAGGCTGTAGCCAACGGGCATAGAGTGTCAGGTGCAGTATATAACAGATGAAAAGTAAGGTGTACAAAACAGTGGTGCAACCAGTACTACTGTATGGTGCAGGACACTGGGCAATGAAGGCAGAGTAGTTGAAGTTAATGTTGATGGAGATGAAGTGCCAGGGATGAATGTGTGTGACAGATCACAAAATGAAGACAGCAGACTCGTTACAGAGAAGGTAAAGAAAATAGATTACAGTGGTTCAGTCACATGAGCAGGAAAGTGGAATATAATCTAGTGAGGAAGATTTGAGAGACAGATAGAAAAAAGGTAAGAAGAAATGAGTGTGCTCAGCAAGGTGATGGATGGACTGTGTGACGGAAGATCTAGGACAATCTAGCACGACTGCTGAAAAAAGTAGGCTGCACTGAACTGACACTGATGGCGACAGATGATGCAATACCCCTACTCCATGTAGAAAATGAGAAAAAGGAGGTTGATTATGATGATTATTTAGTGCATTAAATCCAAGACTCTAAACATTAACCTAAATAAAATTCTGACAATATGTCTTCCTGACAAAATCCACTCACCTACTAATAAACTCATTTTAAATATAAACAAACTGAGACTTAAAAAAAAAAATAGTCATTGTATTTACAAAGTGCGCTGGCGCTGCACTATAATGTATAACAATACATTTTTCTTCACATATATTAATAAATAAGAAGTTATGTACCTACCATAACGTTCCATGTTAGTTGTCTTCTCTCGCCTTCTTTCTTGCTTGATGGGTTCGGAGCCGATCCTTGGCTCCGACTCGGCACTTGCTAAGCTCGAGAGTCACTTTTACCAGCTCGAAGCAGCCCCATATCCCATGATGCAAGGCGGTAAGTACCCAGATCTCGTTTGATGACAAAGGGCAATAGCACCAAGCATAAATACTTCCCAAAGGAAGAAAGAAAGAAAGAAAGCCTACAGGATGAAAGAAGGACCAGTTCTGAATGGTCTTCAGCATAACAATCTCTTGTAGAAAGGTCTGTCCAGGCCTGGGGGAAGGAGGGAGGGTTAAGAAAGAAGGCGAGAGAAGACAACTAACATGGAACGTTATGGTAGGTACATAACTTCAATGTTAAGTTGTCAATCTCGCCTTCATTCTTGCTTGATGGGACCGTGTCCCTAGCACCTCTATCCTGGGTGGCTCAACGGAACAGACTCTTGAGGACTGTAGAGCCAAAACTGGCTCTGTCCCTGGAGGCCAAGTCCAATTTGTAATGGGAAACAAAAGTATGAGGAGTGGCCCAAGTGGCCGCTGCACAAATAGTGTCTAAAGGAAGTCTAGCTTGAAAGGCTGTAGAAGTAGCTAAGCTCCTAGTTGAATGTGCTTTAGGTTTTGAGCACAGCTGTTTTCCCCTGAGCCGATAAATTTCTGAGATGACAGAAGAAAGCCATCTAGATAAAGTCACTTTAGGGACAGGAAGGGCTTTCCTGTTATCCGCATAGGAAACAAAGAGTTGATCGGATTTCCTAAATTGTTTAGTTCTGTCCAAATAATATCTGAGTTGGCGGTGGACATCAAGATAATGTAATTTTGTTCGATCTGTTTGAATAGTTTGGAAAAATACAGGAGATCAATGGATTGATTCAAATTAGCCTTTGAGGCGACCTTAGGCAAAAAGGTCGGATTAGTTCTCAATGATACTCTGTCCTTGTGAAAGACCAAATAGGGTCGAACCGAAAGAGCTTGAAGTTCAGACACCCTCCTGGCCGATGTAATAGCTACTAGGAATAATGTTTTCCAAGAAAGAAATTTTAGGGAGCAAGAAACAGCTGGCTCGAAGGGGGGAAGAATCAAGGATGTCAGCACTAAATTTAGATCCCATTGAGGAGGAGTATTCCTGATTGGAGGCTTCAGCAGGAAAATTCCTTTCAAGAAGGCTTTACAAAGCCTATGGGACATGATATTGTAATCTGCGATCCCGACATGAAAGTTCGAGATAGCAGCCAGTTGAACTCTAACTGTGGAAGAAGAGGAGCCTGCATGAAATATCTCCGCTAAAAAGTCCAAAACTGCCTGAACTGGTGCAGTGAAGGGATCGATATTCTTGGCTTTAGCCCAATAAGAGAAACGTTTCCATTTGCTTGTATAAATCCTCCTGGTAGAGGATTTTAAAGAAGCTACTATGATGTCTCTAACAGGGTTAGAGATCAAAGGAAGCCTGGCTAAGGAAGGAAGTGGAGCAACCATGCTGAGAGGTTGAGAGAAGGGATAGACCGGTGCAGCTGACCGGATTGGTGAACCAGAAGATCTGGCACTGGGTCCAGATGCCATGGCTGCACCAAAAGGTGACGATGGAGGAACGGAAACCAAACTTGTCGAGGCCAATAAGGAGCAATGAGAATCATTTTGGCTCTCAAAACGGTAGCTTTCTGGATAACTTGAGGGATTACAGGAAAAGGAGGAAAGGCATAAAGAAGTCCCTGGGGCCAATCCTGGGTCAGAGCGTCTCTGGAGGGATGGCCTGACAGAGGGAAGAGAGAGAAGAAGTCTGGGCATTTGCTGTTTTGGGGAGTAGCAAAAAGATCGCAACATGGGCGACCCCATTCCAGACAAATCTCCTCCACTATAGATTGCTTGAGAGACCACTCGTGAGGCATGAGAATAGCTCTGCTCAATCTGTCCGCTAAAATGTTGGTTTTCCCAGGGATGTGCGTTGCTACCAGAAACCGATGAGAGGAGATCGCCCATTGCCACAGTCTGAGCGCTTCTCGACACAAGGGGTAGGACTTGGTTCCGCCCTGTTTGTTGATATACCAAACTACAGACATGTTGTCTGTGTGGACTGCAATTGTCCCTACAGGAAGAGAGTCGTTGAGGGCTTGCAACGTTAAAAGCACTGCTCTCATCTCTAGGACATTTATGTGCAGGTGGTACTCGAACGGTTGCCACGTCCCATGAACCATCCTGCCCTGATAATGCCCCCCCCCGATCAGGGAGGCATCCGTGGTGACAGTGGCTATCGGGGATGGGGGTACAAAGTGTCTGCCTTGGTGAATCTGGGGAGAAGTGATCCACCAAGCAAGATGGTTTTTGCAAATCTGTGTCACCAGAATTTGGTGACGCATTGGAAGTTGTTGGTAAGACCACTGAGTGAACAACATCCACTGAAGAAGGCGCATGTAGAAGCGAGCCAGGGGAAGAAGAGTAATGGCCGCAGCCATGAGACCTAAAACTTTTAGAACCATTCTGGCCTGTACCTTCTTGTTGGCTAGAATGATCCTGACATGACTTTGAATGTCTGAAACTCTTTGGTCTGTAAGGGTAGCTGACATCCAAACAGTGTTTAAGTTTGCCTATGAAAGTAATAGACTGGCAGGGCAATAAGGATGACTTTTGAAGTTGATCGAGATGCCCAAATGAGAACAAAGATTTATTGTGTAATCCCTGGCTTGAACAAGCTGATGCCTGGTGGTGGCTGACAGGAGCCAGTCGTCGAGATCGGAAACACCTGGAATCCTTGACGTCTCAGGTGAGCCGTGACCACTGCCATGCATTTGGTGAACACTCTGGGGGCTGTGGTGAGACCAAAGGGCAGGGCTCTGAACTGGAAATGACTGGACCCCAGCCGTAAGCGGAGAAATCTCCTGGAGCGTCTGTGAATTTTTATGTGATAGTACGCATCCTGAAGATCTATTGAGCACATCCAGTTGTCCTTCTGCAAGAAGGGCAGAATCGACTGAAGAGTGACCATTCGGAATCTTGTCTTCCTCACAGACTTGTTGAGTCTGCTGAGATCCAATATTGGTCTCCAGTCTCCCGTCTTTTTGGGGACCAAAAAGAACCTTGAGTAGATTCCGGGCTCTGAATGGTCTGTTGTAACTGGCTGAATGGCTCTTTTTTGCAGTAGTTTTGAGACTCCCAACTCTGCAATTTCCCTTAGACCGGGTGGTACGTCTGGAAGGGAATTTGAGGGATAGAAAGGATTTTCATCGAAAGGAATTTTGTAACCCTCGGATATGATCGACTGTACCCATCTGTCTTGAGTGAGAGAACGCCAGGCTTCTGGGTACAGTGATAGTCTTCCCCCGACTGCCTCCAAGGAGGGACAGCCGGGCAACATCTCAGGGATGCTGAAAGGGCTTGTCAGAGAGAGACTCTCTGTTTCCCTGGTTTTGTGGACCCCCTCTGCCTCTAGAGTGGCGTCTGTTGTTGTTACCCCCTCTGCCTCTAGGGCTAAACTGACCACGTGAATCCGGCGTGACTCCTTGGGATTTGCGGAACCACATTTTGCCACCCTTCTGTCCTTTGGGATAAGGTCTAGAAGGGGTGGAAAAACGGACTCCTACAGCAGAAAGAGTTTTGCCGTCCTGCTCACACCTGGTCAACGTTTCCTTCACTTGAGGGCCAAACAGAGCTGACCCATCAAAGGGAGAGTTTGTGAAGGGCCTTAAAGGGATCTGCAAAATTACATAGTCGCATCCAGGCTTGGCGTCTAAGAGCCACACCTGTACCTGCGGCCCTACTCGCTCCATCAGCAGCATATGATATAAGCCGCATGGAGGAGTTTGCAATGGAGTTAAGGGTTCCTAGCTGCGAAGCAATTTTCTCCTGAGCCCCCGCAGCTGTAGGATCCTGCACAACTTCACCTAGCTCCTTAAGGATATCCCTTTGGAGTCTGGTGAAGTGACAAAGATAGTTCAGCGACGATAGCAAAGGTCGCTGAAGAAAACATCCGCTTACCATATCTATCCATGGTCCTAGAGTCCTTATTAGGAGGATGGACAGGTACGGAAGGATCTGCAAGTTCCTTCTTGGTGGCAGCCGCCACCACCATGGCATCAGCGGGACACCTTTGTAAGGAATTGCTTGTCCGACGGGCAGTAATAAATTTAGAAGGCCTCCTAGGGACAGGCTCTACAGAGTCAGGAGCAGTCCACGCCTTTCGAGCAATAACCTGCATAAGGGGGTCGAAGGCGGAGACACCCAGGAGGTGGAGGGCCGAGATCCAAACGCCTCCAGGTATACTGACTCATCCTCAGAGGGATTGTTGGTGGGCCAGTTTCCCTCTGTCTAAGGAGTTCTAGGATGTCTGAGAAGGAGACATCCTCAGAGGGGATCTTGGGGATCCCTCTGACTCATCTAAGTCAGTATCCAGTGATAGACTCGGGAGTCTACGTGTTTCCTCTTACAAGTCCTCTTCCGCGGAGGATCACCCGACAAATCAGGAGAATCCTCAGAAGAGGGGGATATCCCCAGTGGGGAAACCTGAGGCGGAGGATCTCTGGGTCCGGGAGCAAGAGAAGTGGCAGAGATGTCAACAGGCACTATAGAGGGAGGAGCTAAGGGAACAGACTGCTGGCTGAGTCCAGAGGCCAGCACACTCTTCATCACCTCGAAGGCTCCCCTCCCAGGGAGGTCCGAGAGAACCCGCTCCGAAGAGCTAGGAACTCCAGGACCCACCGAAAAGGAAGGCTCCGAGGCAGATGTCGGAGCCGAGGCTCCAAGGGGAAGAGCGGGGTCGGACAAGGGTCCGATGCCACTCACCCCCTCGGAGGAGACCAGGGAAGCCCGGCCACCGAATCCCTCTAAGGAAGGTCTCGAAGAGGAGATAAGAGTAGAGGCTGAAGGAGCAGAAGGGGGTATCTGTCCCTCAGCCGTAGCAGAAACTATTCCCAAAGACTCCAACTCCAAACTCTGGGGTAGAGTCGAAGGAGGAACTGCAATGGGGTGTGGACTAATAGTCGTCTGCTGAGACGGACTATGTAGCATTTGGGCCAGTGCCTGTGACTTTAGTAGTCTACTGACCACTCTCTCCAAATCATGGTCAGAAAGCCTGGATGACCTTGAAGATCGGCTCCGATGGCTCCGCCCGAGAGGAGAGAAGCCGAGCCGAAAGTATCGGCTCCAAGGAAGGGGACCTAGACCTCTTCCTCGAAGGAGCCATCGGAGCCGATGAAACTACTGAAACTGTCGGAGCCGACAACTTATCGGCACCGACAGGTAGCTTCGATGCATCGGCTCCAGCCGGAGCCGATACGGCCATAAATGCAAGGGTGTCGGAGCCGATCGGAGCCGACACCAATGCCTGGGCCACATGGTGGTCGGAACCGATCGGAGCCGACACCGAAGTGGTCGAACCAGAGTCAGCACAGATAGCCACCGGTGCCGAAGGTTTAGGTAACCCAGAATCGGCTCCAGCCGGAGCAGATCTCGACTCTGAAAGAGTCGGAGCCGAAGCCACAGGCTTGGACACAGAAGCCTGGGCCTTGGAAGACTAGATGAGGCCGACTTAGCCGGAGAGCCCTCTGGCTTAAGAAGGCCCCTCAAAATCAGTTTATTTCTTCTTTCCTGCAGGACTCTCTGGCTAAAAGAATGACATATAGCACAGGAGACCTGCAGGTGAAGAGGCCCCAGACAGTACAGGTAAGAAGTGTGACCGTCTGTCAGAGACATCTTCTGACAGCACGAGTCACACTTCTTAAAGCCTGAGACCCTTTCTTTAGACATGGTGTAAAACACACACACACACACACACACCAGTCCAAGAAATAAAATTAAATATACCAAAAGGTATCACTAACAGACACACACACACACCCTAACAGGGGGGGGATGGGATGGGTTTTAGTCTGACTAAAAGTTTTGAGGAGACAGGGAAAATTTCTGTCAGAAAGGTATTAAAACTAAGTTAAAACTAAAAATTTAAGGTTTTTTTATAAAAAGGGGCTAAAATAGTAAAGTAATAATTCACTTACCAGGAGCTGGTAAAAGGAGGACCTCATCAGCGAAGCGGCAAACGAGATCTGGGTACTTACCGCCTTGCATCATGGGATATGGGGCTGCCTCGAGCTGGTAAAAGTGACTCTCGAGCTTAGCAAGTGCCGAGTCGGAGCCGAGGATCGGCTCCGAACCCATCAAGCAAGAATGAAGGCGAGATTGACAACTTAACATTAAACATTTAACAGGAATGCACAGTGTGTATTCCTTGTTCTACTCTGCAGTGTTGTTTTTGGGTGTAATTAGACTGTAGTATCCCCCACCAGGAAAGATAAACTGTTTACCTAAATGTCACACCAAAATACTGTGCACCAAGATGTACTGCTATTCCTTACATGTTGTATTTAAGTATGAAGCCATCGCAGACTGCTATGGGTTTGAAAAAAAGGATGCCACATAGCACACAATGACAGCGAAGTTTGGGATGTGAACTTTTATGTCCATATGGAGAAAGTAAGTGGTTGTGACTGAGGATCTGCTCAATGTTTTGTAACATATGGCATTTTAACTGCCACTAATATGGCAGCTGGAAGTCTGTTACAGCTTCAAAATGTGGAACTAACAGTGCTGCAGGAAGGAACATGGATCAATCACAATACATTAGGTGCTGTCAATTAAAAATATAATCTCTTGCCCTAATGTATTCCTACCCTTAATGAAACATGAGAAAAACTGCATGGTAATGTGAGATGTGTAACATCTGTACAACAGCGGGAGGTATGCTTCATAGTACAGGTGTACAAACCTTGCAAAGCTGAAGTTCTTACATATGAACCTTGCCTTTATAAAACTATTTGTTCTAATTTTTAGAGTTTATAAGCATGTTCCAAGTTTTACACCCGGACTAGCATTAAATAGAGTGCAACACATTTAGTGCATATTCTTAACAGAAATGGTTGCAGAATATAGTGTGTGTGTGTGTCTGTTCCTCCATATCACATTATGTATGCAAGCTACACACACAGAAGAGCACAAAATGTAAATCTGCTAAAGAATATACAAGCTTTTATAAATCATACTTCAAGTAAAGCATAAAATTATGCATCTCTATAAAGTACGATACAAAACACCAGCATTAATGTAATTAGCTGAAGGCAAACCTGTGATAGCATTAAAAAGATCAAACAAATGTAGCAGTTAATGGTACAGAAAACCAGACAACACTTCTTGTGAGGTCTGCACTTTACTAATATTTTCTTACTTATTAATCGTCATCATCATCATCTTCAGGCACAAATATGTCATGTTCTTCTAAAAGGGCAGCAAAATTCTTACTAATCTGGCATCCAAGATACAAGAAAGGTACCACCACTGCAAATACCCGGACAAGTCCAAATGGTACCTACAAAAACAAAGAAATTATAAATTAAAACATAGCAATCGGATGGTACAGGTGATAAATCCTGCAAAAACATTTTAATCTATACACTACAGATATTCAGAAAATAGTACCAAACTTAAAACAAGATTGGAAAAGAAACCGTTTACTGTATGGATGTTGTACTGTCAGTTGTGACCCACAGCAATAGTTTTCTCTAACTAGGACAATATATGCAAAGACCAGATACAACAACTAAATAAATGAATCTGGAGTTGCTGAGTAATTACGATCAAAACAACATCACCGACCCAGAAGTTTAGTCAGAATGAAACTTTTTATTAAACAATGAAACTACTTTTGGACAACAAAAGAAGTTAAAGCAATCACACCAGTCCACTACCATCAGGCTAGAAGAAAAGAGAGAGACGGCACCAAATGTTCGACAAAAATAGTGGTCAGTAAAACATGAAGCAACAACAGGTTTCTTTCTGCACTATGTCCAAAATAAATTTATTTACTGCCTAGACGGTGTGGGCACAAGTCCCATTTTCAGCAGAGGTCTGGGGAGAAAAGTGCCACAAAATACATATTTAAAATGAACAATAAAAATTAAATATTTTAAGCATTACTTTGCAGGCAGTATTGAGACAAATATAATGACATTTATCATATACTTAACAGATTATATTATGTTATGTAAATCAAAGACATGTTAACATGTAATAGCTAGAGATACAAGAGCAATAATACTACACATAGGTTCAGTAGATGTATATTGACTTTAACGTCACTAGAGCAAGAACAGAAAACAGAGGCAGAGGAAGGGTATAAGCAGAAATAAATCAAGAAAAATTTAAGCAGAAATAGTTCTGAAAGTGGAGACGTGGAGATACCAGTAGATAGGTAAGATGATAAAGTGGGTAAGGAGTGATACCAGTAGATAGGTAAGATGATGAAGTGGGTAAGGAATGGGTATTAGTAGGAGAGGATTAAGGATATAGGTTACTTGGAGGAGCAGTCATGGGGATGAAAGTGTCACAGTGACTGACAGAGAGATTGGCAACAGAAGAGAAACAGAAAGAAAGGTGGGTTACGTCAGGGGTGGAAGCATTAGCATAACCATGAGGAAGCTATGTGTCATTTTAGGTTGTGTTTGAAATGTTGTCTTGTTTTAGGATGGATGGTTTGGAGTTACAGTGCTTATGGATGGTTTGGAGTTACAGTGCTTAGTAACATAGGTTGAGTGAAATGAATTCTCTGCACTGTTATGAGACTTGATCCTGTTCAGGAGATATTTGTTCTGTGAGCAGAGATTCCTAGGAGGGAAGTAGTGTTTCAGGGTGTTTTGCAGAGATAAGCAGGTGTCGAGTTTGTGTACTACTTTGTGGGCACTAAGCACTTAGGAGTAGATAAGGTAATTAGGTATTTGAGCCAGTATAAGTGCTTCAGTGCTAGACAGTTGTGTGAACGGTTCGTTAAGTCGGATGCAAGCTTAGTTATAATATTGTAGCAAACCTCTATTTTAAGGTGGAGTGAAGGTTAGTCGGGATGGGTGCTACATAGATAAGTGAGGGGAAGATAAGCTGTAGGTAAGAATTCCTAGAGTAGTCAGTAAGAAAGGATTTGTTCCTCTGGAGGAAGCCCAAATTTTGATTAACTTACTTGATGGCTTGAGTGATATGTTGATCATATTTTAAAAGTTACCATCAATTAAGATACAAAGAAACTTTCTGTTGTAAACTGCTTCAACGGAGATATTATTTGCCAATGTGATCTTGAAAAATTGTTTCTGTTCTGACACAGATTTGGGTAAAAACATTATTTTATTTTTAGCATTTAAAAACAGACAGTCATCTAGCCAAGCCTCAACTGAAGAAAAGGAATCCTGGGTCACCTGGTGAAGCAGCAGCAGACTTGATGGACAGCATGTGATTTGTATTGCACTGTGGATGCTTTTTTGGTAGCTTTATGAAGGTTATTAGTGAACACGTTCAATAGTAAAAGGCCTAGAATAGATCCCTGAGGTATACCAACAGACACAGAGAAAGGAGGAGAGATCCCATTTCCAAATTACACCCTGGAGTCTGTTGGTGAGAAACCTATGGAGCCAGCTAAGGGATGAATGACAGTCCTAAACAGAATAATTCATGGAGCAAGCATTGGTGAGAGACAGAGTCATATATCTTTGACCTATCTAAGGACACAAAGGATACTAGGATACTAGGTTCCCGGCGCTTCTATTAGAGTTTATGACTTCTGTACAACTGAGCAGAGCAGTAGTGGTGCTCTGGTGAGGTCGGAAACAATGTTGAATCTTGGAGTGGAGACTGTTATTAAGATGGGAGAGGAACTGGGAATTAATGCATTTTTCTTATATTTTGGACAGCAGGGGGAGAATGACTACAGGTCAGTAACTGAAGAGGTTGGTGGATGTTCCCCCTTTATGCAATTATTATAGTCCTGGACTTTTTCCAAAACTTGGAATAATTTTCCAGCATTTATCTGCTTACAACCAAGACCTTCTAACTTCAAAAGTGCACTGCATAATCATTTCCTCTCCAAGTAGATATGTAACTGTTCAATTCCTACCTCAGACATTACTTAAACTTAATGTGCTAATTGAACACAGAATCTATCTTTCCAGCTCCAACATACTACTTTCGTTTTTATTTTAAATTCCTAACAATTTTTTATCATACTCCTCCTCCTGTCATCACTTACCTCCTCTCTCCTCTTCCCCACCTTTCCATCACCATTTATTCTTCTTTACTAATCTTATCCCTCTTTTATTGTCCTTATTGTCCTTTAACTTTTCCCCTCTAACAATCTCCCTTCTTCCTTCCCTACTCCCATGCCATTATTAACTCACACCTATACTTTCTTATTAACTTGCGTTCTTCTCTTGCCTGATCTAAATAATGCCTCTAATTTTATACTTTTTCTTCTGCACATAACTGTTTAACTTTGAAATCACAACACTATGCTGTGTACCACTTCTAGTTTTATTGTGCTTATTTACTATTATATCTAACCTTCCTTTTAATACTTTGTTTATTAAGTCATACATCATTCTATGTAATTTTTGTAAATGTTTTTTGAATTCTATGTATTTTGATGTGGGATTTATTTCCAGACTGCAGGGATGTATCTTTGTGTAACTAATTAGTTTATGAGTAGAGATACATAGTATGCTATAGCATCTGCAGCGATTCTACATTAGTGAATATTAGTACTGCACTGATTCTGGGGTAATAATAAACTGCTGCTTAATTTTATTTATCTATCCTTTGCTGACCCGGTTAGTCTAACTATGCTAGTGGCCTCTTTTCAGGGGTGGCCCAAGGTGGTATTTATACTACTAGAAGAAATGTGGCCAAGACATCAGGGAACTCTTCTTACTGTTTTCAATAGACGCCATGGGAATCTTTTACATCCACCTGAGCTACCACCAACTCAAGCAGAAGGGACTCTGATTTTATGTCTTATCTGAAGGATGACACCCTCCAAATGCTACACTGCAGTTTCAGCAATGAATTCACCTGGATTGGGAAGAGACGCCACAGCCTTCTTGGTCTGCCAGCACCAAAAGAGAGTGTGCTACCTGTTTCACCATTGAGTGCATGATCAGCTCTGCCTGGGTTGAATTGACCTTGCTATTGAATAATTTATATAAGGAGGTACAGGGTATATAGCTCCTCCCCTGACAATTCTGGAACACTGCCTCCCATGAATTTCTTACTATTGTACATGTGCGTTTAGAACACTTTATGTGCTGCCTTCCTGCATTCCTGCTGCACATCAAACATCTATATATGTCCTAAACCCATTCATTCTGCCATGCATCTGTAGTGCGCACCCCCCCCCACTGCAACAAGAACCAGCCAAGTGGAGGCTGTTGAGGCAACCATGTAGGTTTCAGTGCCCTTCCTTGCATCATTCAGTGCAGGCTGACAGCATTTCTGTTTTAGGTCCTAACCCTCCCTCTGGTGGCTGATAATGGACACAAGTGTGTCACTGTGAGGGCCTACAGTGACACCCCCAACTCAAGCAGATGAGACCTTGTTTAATGTCTCTTCCAAGGGACAGCACACTCAGGAGTGCAGCACTCCCCTTATAATACACTGCAGTGTCAAATATTTTGTATTTCAAAATTCTGAGCTAATATACAGAACTTGTGCAAAATCTGAGCTCTACTGGTACATCTCATTGTGCCAAAATTCAAGGAGCAGCATTTGCAGAATGAAAAGCATTCTGCATGGACAGAGAAATCAGGACCTACTGATAAAGAAAAGGTTCAGCTGCTTTTACAAAAGCCTAGCACAAGAACCATATATTAGGCTTACATACATAAAAAGTGATACATTAGGCCTTGATAAGTGATAAGTACTGTAGTATACCTTAAGTAGAAATAAAAGGTATGATGGAATCCAGTGTTCAGAGAACATGGCAATTTCCCAAGGCCAGGCCGGGCAGTATGAGGGGACCATCTCAAACTTTCTTCACATTGTCACCCCAGTGCCCGGTATTTTGTCAGCAGTAGGTAGTGCTGTGCAACAGTGTCTTTTAAACAGATATGTTTAACATAATCCATAGAATGTTATGCAAGCACTGAAAGCAAATGTAAGGTATACAGTAAGCCGTCAACAGCTAAATGGCATACAAATATAACGTTATTTTACATTTAATGGTTTGTGCACAAAACATAAACCCCCTAACATTACATTTTACCCATTTATTTTTTTAACACTCATTTTAACATTTTATGAGGTATGCGTAGCCTACCAAAGCAACACATGTAATCAAGTTTTTTGTAGTAGAAAGTATCCTTGCATTTTAATCAAAGTTTTTTGTGAGGTACACATGGACTTAAGCAACATATCTAACAAAGTTTTTGTAACCAATATCCTAATATTTTAAATCAAAATTATGTTAAATATCAACAATACAATACTTTTCCTGTGCATTTCAGTGCTTCATGCTGGAGTGGGATACTAAACAGAAATTTTCTTATTCACATAATACACTCAGAAAGAAATTTTCTGTTACAAACACAACCAGCTCGCAACAAAAAAGGCAGTTGTAATTTTTCTTCCAAATCCATGGGGTGAAATCTGGAACTTTTTTGATACGCTGCTGCAAAACATTTTCAATTTAAAACATGAAGCAACGTTATAATTCACATTCAAATATTTGCTCATGCATATTAATAAAATAAAAAGTCCCTGCCAACTTCACACGGAGTTTAACTATCATAATGCAGTACCATAAGTAAAAACAAATTACAAAAATGTTGCCCGGGAAAATATAACATGGCATATAAATTACCTATTAATGGTAAATAAACAGTACTGAATATGTCCATTAAACCTGAAACTTGTAACTCTGTCCCACTGTACAGCACATATACTTTGTTTACAAAGAGTGTTAATACTTTAGCCATCTCCTTCAAATACCCTCCATCACTCTTAACCAGGTTCTATGTCAGTAAAGTACAGTTTTGTACCTACCATAAATGTAGATGTTCGAGTGCTAATACAGCTGCAGTCATAACAGATGGGTTCTCCTGCCGTCAGGCGGGTCCTCGGTCGGCCGAATTCCAAAGTCTAGGTCCGGCGTCGGTTGTTGTCACTTCTTCCCTGATGTCAGTGCGACAGGGGTATAAAGGAACCAGCCAACGCCATTTTCTTCAGTTTTTCTTGCCCCAGATGTCAGGTGCCCCCAGAAGGAAGGCAAAACATAAATATATGTAATAATGCAATGCAATAAAATCAAAAAACAGTAGTTGCAAGCAAATACACCATAAAAGAATACCCCAATCATGTTGTATGAGGAGGTGTTAGCCATTAGGATTGTCCCAAGAGGGGAAGGAGGGAGGGAAACCTGGACTGCAGCTGTATTAGCACTCGAACATCTACATTTATGGTAGGTACAAAACTGTACTATGTTCATCGTGCATACAGCTGCAGTCATAACAGATGGGTAGAATCCCAAAGCTAAGAAAGGGGTGGTAGGCACTAGGTGGCACTCGGAGGAGCCAGGATGCCTTGCAAGACTGCAGTGGCAAAGCCTGCCCTAGTTTTGGAGTATAATGGTAGGTGGTAGTGCTTGGAGAAGGTATGTACAGAACTCCAAGTGGCTGCTTCCATAATATCTTTGGTAGGGACTCCTCTGAGAAAGGCTGCAGAGGTGGCTGTGGCCCTTGTGGAGTGAGATCTGATGCCTGTAGGTACAGTCTTGCCATGAAAGGAATAGCAAAAGCGTATGCAGTGGGCTATCCATTTAGAGATTGTCTGTTTCGAAATTGGCTTTCCTTGAGCTCCTACAGCATAGGACACAAAGAGCTGGTCTGATTTTCTGAAAGGCTTTGTTCTGTCCAGATAATAACGTAGTTGTCTGTGGATATCCAAGGAGTGTAGTAGTCTCTCCCCTTTGTTTTGAGGATTAGGATAGAAGTTAGGTAAATGTATGGCCTGATTCAAAGTTACCTTGGATACCACTTTAGGCATAAAGGACGGGTTGGTTCGCAAGGAAACTCTGTCCTGATGGAAGATGATGAAAGGCTGCACAGCCATGAGTGCTTGTAGTTCTGAAACTCTACGAGCTGAGGTAATTGCCAGAAGGAAAGCTGTTTTCCAGGACAAATATTGCAAATCTGATGAGGTAGCTGGTTCAAAGGGTGGCAAGGTCAGTTTTTCCAGAAAAAAATTGAGATCCCAAGCAGGTATTGGTTGTTTTCTTGGTGGTCTTAGATTCTTAGCCCCTCTGAGGAACTGCCTTAAGAGAGGGTGTGAGAATAAGGGTGGATCAGTGTTGTATTCTGCAGAAATGGCTGAGGCATGGATTTTGATGGAGGAGAATGAAAGTCCACTGCTTAGCAGCTCAGTTAAGTACTGTAGTATTTGAGGTAAATTCAGTTTCTCAGGATCCTGACCCCTTTTCTCATTCCAGGCGCAAAACTGCTTTCATTTTGCGGAGTAAGCTTTTCTAGTTGACGGCCTTCTGGCCTCCAAAATGACATCCTGCACCTCCTTGGAGAGTAGGGTTTGTTGTGATGCTAAGGAATCTTCCATGCAGCTAGACTGAGTGTCTTTAGCTGGCTGTGAAGAGTTTTGAAGCTGTGCTGAGTCAAGAGAAGTGGCATTAGAGGCAGTGTCCATGGTGGTGAATGCGTCAGGCTCCTCAGGAGTGGGTACCAGTGTTGTCTTGGTCAGTCCGGAGCAATGAGGATCATCTTTGGTCTGTCTGCTCTGGTTTTCAGTAGAACTTTGGGCAGCAGAGGAAGAGGTGGGAAGGCATAAACTGTCATTGATGTCCAACAAAAAGAGAGCGTCCACTCTCCAGGCCTTTGGGTGGAAATTCCTTGAGCAAAATCTTGTCAATTGGTGATTTTTGTGGGAGGCAAACAGATCTATGTCTGGCCTTCCCCATGCTTGGATTACTTCTGTAAAGACTTTTGGATGCAACTTCCATTTGTGTGGATCTGTCATATTTCTGCTTAGGTTGTCTGCCAGCGTGTTTTCCTTGCCTGGCAAGTACTGTGCTTGTAGTTCGAGTTGTAAGTCCATGGCCATGTTCCAAAGTGACATGGTCAGTCTGCATAGGGGGTAGGAATGTGTTCCTCCCTGTTTATGTACCACATAACTGTGGTGTTGTCTGTTCTTATCAGTAGTTGTCCTGGCTGCAGAAGGTCCTTGAAAGCTATAATAGCATTTATTACTGCTAGCATTTCCTTTTGATTGATGTGAAGGTGCTTTTCTTTTTGGGACCATTTGCCCTGAATGCACCGATCTGCCATGTGCGCCCCCCAGGCGTAGTCTGAGGCGTCTGTTGTGATGACTTGATTTGCCTGAGGCTTGCTGAATGGAAGGCCTGTGTTTGTTTGGCAAGCTTGAGCCCACCACAGAAATTCCTTTTGCAGACATGGAATTAGTGGTATTATTGTTTCCAAACTGTGGCTGTGTTGAGACCATATGTTTTTCAGGTACCACTGAAGTTTCCTCATATGCAGCTTTGCACATGGGATTAGTAAGATGCAAGATGCCATGAATCCCAGAGCCTGCAGGATTTTCCTTGCAGTAAGCCTGGTGCAATTTGCTAGTGCTGTGAAATATTGAGTTAGCTGCCCCTGCTTCTCTGGCGTGAGGTAGGCCATCTGGGTGTTTGTATCCAAGTTGGCACCCAGGAAAATTATCTTCCGAGAGGGTATTAGTCTTGATTTCTTTTTGTTGACTGTGTATCCCAGAGAGCTCAACAACATTATTACATAAGCCAGATGTTTCAGAAGTATGTGCTTGCTGTCCGCTTGGATCAGGCAGTCGTCCAAATAAGGGTATATTTGTATCCCTTGAAGTCTGCAGAAGGCAATTACTGATGCCAGGCATTTCGTGAATACTCTGGGCGCAGTAGATAAGCCAAAGGCCAATGCAGAGAATTGAGAATGAATTGAACCTGCAAGAAATCTGAGGTATCTTCTGCAATTTTGTCTGATTGGGACATGCAGGTATGCCTCCTTGAGGTCCAATGTTACCAGCCAAGACTCCTTGCCCAGCATGGGAAGAAGTTGCTGTAGAGTGAGCATCTTGAATTTTGGTACGAGTAGAAATGTGTTTAGGATGGACAGGTCCAAAATAAGTCACCAATCTTTTCCCTTCCTTGGTACCAGGAATAGCCTGGAATAAAAACCTTGACCTTGTTCGTGCGTAGGTACCTCTTGAATAGCACTCATGTCTATGAGCTTTGTAATTTGCCTTTGTGCCTCTGCCCTTTGATTGTGTGGCAGGTTTGGCATGCCTCTCATTTTTGGAAGGGTGTGAAAATGAAATCTGTAGCCTCTGTTTATAATGTCCCAGGATCCATTTGTCTTTTGTGACAATATGCCAATTTTTTGAAAATAATGACAGCTTTCCTCCTAAGGGGGCTGCAATTTGAGACCTGGTTGGCATGCAAAGGGGAAAGTCATTGGGTTTGCTTTCTGAAAGATTGCGAGTTGTCTTCACCACCTCTTTGTGTAGGAGCTTGCCATTGTCTGCCTCTATATGATCCTTGGGATTGCCCTCTGCCCCTCGGGCGCCTGTATCTGCCTCTTTGGGGTCTGTCTGTGGCAGGAAAGGACCAGTTTTTGGAAGGCCAATTTCTACTAAAACGTGGGGGTTGAACCTGTAGAAATTCTTTCACTGTTTGCATTGATTTAGCCTTTTCCTCCATTTTCCTTAATACCTCCTCAGCATTAGCACCAAATAGTACATCCTTTTGAAGAGGGGCGTCTAGTAATTTAGCTATGACATGATCAGGCAGGGCTTGTTCCTTGAGCCAGGCATGCCTACGTATGACTGATCCTGTAACAGCAGCTCTACATGAGGCCTCTAGAGCATCAAAACCACATTGTAAGGTATGCTTACCCACTTGTTCTGCACTATGCATCAAATCCTGCAACTCCTTCAAGTCTGGTTGTTCAGGCTGTGACATTTTACTTTTCAATTGTGATAACAAAAACTGTTGATATTTTAGCATATGAAACAGACAGTTTAAGGCCCTCATGGATAAGGTAGCCGAGGTATATACCTTTTTTCCCCACCTTTCTAAGGATCTGGAATCTCTCGGAAGGCAATGGATTTTTAGCAATGGAGGCCTTAACTCCCTTGGGACCCTGTGAGATGGTTTCTGGGTCAGCAGCATGGCTTTTGTATAGAAATCGGTGTGAGTCAGGGACCCTGTAGTACCTGTCAGGCTTAACTGGAGCTGGAGGTAGAGAGTCCGGGTTAAGGCAGGCCTCCGAGTAAACATCATCTAGGATGTCCAAGACAGGAGGTATAGCTAGAGGCCTGTGCTGAGGAAGCAAGAGGAATTCCCTGAGCCTTTTCTTGGAATCAGAATAATCCTGGCCTTCCCAGTGGAAGTGTTCCCTTAAGGTATGCAAAGTTTCCGCAAATGAGTAATCCTCAGGGGGGGATACAGAAGGGATGGACTCCTCCGCATCAGAGTCTTCAAAAGGGGAGTAAGTATGTTCCTGATCATCAGAGTGCTCTGAAACAATGGAGCCCTGATCAGAGGAGGGGGAATCTTCCTCCACTCTAGGCCTTTTGTCCTGAGGGGGCTGAGAACCTCTGATAAGAGTAATTAAATCCTCAGCCATTTTAAGCATCTGTTTCTTAGGCATGGGGCCTGGAGATGAGCCCTGTGTAGCTGGTCTCAGAGTGCATGGTTGCTTTAGACTTTGTGAAAGCCTTGATGGAGAAAGAAGAGGAAGGTCTGAAGACACCTTGAGTGGAGGTGGACCTGTCCACATTCTGAGTTTCAACATCAAGAGTGGCTTCGGTATCCGTAGTTGGGGTGTGGGCCGAGGAGCCTGCGACCTCGGGCACATGAGACACCGTCAAAGACAGGTCGTCGGTAGGCAGGGGCTACGTAGGCACCTCACTGAGAACCGGACCACGTGTAGTCGGCTTTGGCGTCGTGTCGGTCCTTGTCTTTGCGGTTTTTAGACAAAGTCGGAGTATCCGACGACATAGTATAGTTAAATCTTTTCCAAAATAATGCTGGGCGAACTCCGCCCGATGCTTAATAGTGCGTTTGTTGAAAGTAGCACAAAAGCGACAGGCCGAGACCTCGTGGTCTGGGCCTAAACAAGGTATACAGAGGGAATGGAAATCCTTATGCGGTATTTGCTTCCCACAAGAAATACAATTATTAACTTTGTCTCGGTCTGAGGCAAGAAAAGGTTCCCCAACGGGGTACTTAGCTTTTAAGAAGACTTCGGTTTCCAAATTTTCGTAATCTCAGGAGCTGGCCGACTGGCACTTGCGAACTGCTTCTGCTTCGGGCACCGCACGGCAAGAAAGACTGAAGAAAATGGCATCGGCTGGTTCCTTTATACCCCTGTCGCTCTGACGTCAGGGAAGAAGCGACAACAACCGACGCTGGACCTAGACTTTGGAATTCGGCCGACCGAGGACCTGCCTGACAGCAGGAGAACCCATCTGTTATGACTGCAGCTGTATGCACGATGAACATCTATCCTTACACCCACTACACTTGACTCCGCTATACAGTGCCTCTCTCCCTCTTCTAGCTACCTACAGAATAACATTTTACAATCCTTACCTCAATTTTATTTATTCCTAACATCTGCAGTGTAACCCTCCTTACCAAAGTCATATTTAATGTCTGCCTGTCACATATACTGCCCATGAACTGTTCGCATACTAAACGTTTTCCACTTTTAATTTAATATCCTGTATAGCACAACAGAAGAAATATCCATTTTATCTTTGTAAAATGTCACTACAGAACAATTACATATTGGCAACCCCTAACCGGGAAAAGCCGAAAGACACAAACAAACATCCGGATATCATAAGAACTATCCATATAAATCTATCTTTTTTTTTACAAAAACTGTTTTGTCATGAGTATCCTAAATATATACCTTTCTCCCCGGGCTTCCACTGAAAATGGGCTTTGCCTAAATCAGACATTTCCAGTCAAAGACAAATGCATACAATATATGCAGTGCTTCAGCAACAATAAGATGCTGCCTGCAGAATGCAAAACAACCATCAGAGGACAATGTCCAAGATCTGCTACTACCACAACACCGCCTCCCCCTCAATGCATGCATTTTACAAAAAGCATTCTCTATAGCACATGCTTGCATATGCGTCATCAAGAATTAAACATTTATTGAAATTACAGCACCAGAATTTCAGCAAAGGATTAATGCAAGTTTTTCATGCCATGTAATACCTCCTGTCATTTGTAATGAGAACATTTAGTGGTGTGTCATACATGGCACACATGAAGATACTGTTAGCATTTACAAACAGTCTGTCCCACATATTCTGCCTAGTTTCCTATTCTGTGCATAATTGTACTTAATATGTTCCTTCTTCCAAGAAAAATGTCTGTGTTTCTCTGGTATTTTTAAATTTCACCAATTTTTGACATGTCAGCATTTTCAGGAGGCTATTCTATGCAACTACATACAGCATTTTCTTTCAAAAAGTACTTAGTTTCCCCTCTTCTAGTTGTGCCCCATTCTTCTTGGACACCTCTTGCTTTGAGAAACATTAATACCCATGCTGCTATTATGTCATCTTTCTGTTATGATGCAAACATATTAAGTTCCTCTGATCTCTTTTCAAGTCTTCTGATTCAGATTATGCATCATCTTTTTGTCACCATCTGTATAACTTCTATTAAATCTGTAGTGGGACTCCAGAAACGTGATTAACATGTTCTGCAAGTACAAGGCGAGCCATACATTCAGAGTTTATGTACTGTATCAATGACCAGTTATGCTATTTCACAACAACTGAAGCATACCAAACTGTGAATACTGATGCCTTAATTCTGGGATACTTGTACCAGTAGAAATCAGAGGGACCATGCACGGGTGTGCTGCACTTAGCAGGTCTCTCTGCATTACTTCATGTTTTTATAACCATACTGTTTGCTAACTGTCCCTGCCCAGGTGTGCATATTAGTGATCACTTGGAAGCTTGCATGCAACATGTGTAACTGTAAAGAGCAACTCCAGACTGCTTACTAAGTACAGTACCACAGCAGTAAAAAGTAGTACATCAATGAAACAAAAGCAGTACTACAAACATACACAAAGAAAACTGCACTATGACTACTGTGATGCATTCTGTAAAATTATAAAGGTTTTGAAAATTAACAGTGTACACTACATGCCAACTCAAAGCTGTTATTTTTCACATACATTTTGCACGACTTAAGATGTCCTACCAAGAAATTATAAAAATAAAAAGCAGATAAAACTTACCTTTTGTTGTAAATCTGATACCTTCAAAAATGAAGAGCATAGATTTCTAGCATACTTAACACAAACACAACAATTAAGTCTTACTCTATACCTTATCAGATTCCTACATTTAAAAACAGGGAAAATATCAGTGGTGGCACACCAAAAAATGCACACAATTAAATGCCATACATTCTTTCAGAATTTCAAGGGAACACTTCCAAAATTGTGTTTAGTTACCCAAAATGTGTGTCCTTTTCTTTGAAACAGCCATACTATGGTAATTTCAGAACATTTCACGATCTTCAGTTGTGATTAGTAGATTTTTTTTTGACTTGTTTACATTGTGAGTGAGGCAGAGGTGCAGTACAGAAAATGCACTTTATTTATTTTCTTATTTTTAATTATTTCAATTGGTCATCAGAATAGCCTGAATTGGAACATCCTATTTTCAGTGAACAAGAAAAGCTATACTGACAATAAACTGATTGTTACCAGTACTTTAGACACAGTAACCTACTACACATATACAGTAGACAGTACTTGTATATATACACAATACTCTTACAAAAGTAAGCACTGTCACATAGTTGAAGTGGTCCCCAGAAAACAGTAACAATTATTCATAGACAAAAGACAGAGCAAAATTAAGGAGATACTTAGTTTTACATCTAAATGTTCAGGCAAGACTGCAATATTTAATCTGGACTGTCTTGTTAGTTTCAGGCCTTAAAGTTACTGCTAGACTGTTCCAGGATTTTCAAACAATTACAGAAAAAAATGGGAATATCCACATCTGTAAGCAGCAAGCAGAGGTTTGGCAGAAATGTGGTTTGCCTACCTAAGACCAATGTGCATTATGCCACTGTAATGGGGACTGAAGGGAAGGACATTATCTGGGTGATGTATTACTATACAGGCAATCTTTATAGTTAAAAGGGCCAATTTACTATTGAGTTCAAGCCAGTTATTAAGAGATACACAGTGGCTTCAGTGACAGCAAACGGGCAACTTTTTACTAAACCTACTCCTTTCCGAAGTATAACTTAAGGAGGAGTCTGTGGGAAAACATTATTAGGGATGTCTTGGTGACATGTCCATGTTTTCCTAGGGGAAAAAATGCACAAAGGCTAAGGGAGTGTGTAGGTATAGTAAAACATTATTGAATACTTAAGAAGGTGAATAAGAGTGGGTTGGGGATTAAAGGGATACCATTCCCCTGTAATAATGTAACAAACAAGGCAAGTCTGGTACAGAACAGGAAATTAGTGAAATTGTTAAAGACAACTTTACTTTATAACAGTCTTTCAGAAATGTTTTAGAATACCTACTCCCTTAACTTTGTTGTGAATATCTAGCAAACATTCTACATGCATGACAGTTTTAATAGAGAGATTCTAGTCAAATTGTGAGTATCAAAACAAAGTAAAGGAATTGGGTATCATAAAAATTGCTGGCTAATAAGATCGAATGACAGGCCAGTTTGACTTTTGTCATTAAAGAGTGCGACCTAATTTGGTAAAAACTATGAAGCACAAAAGATGTTGGGTAGTGGCTGCAGCTTGCACAAGTTGACGAGTGAGAAAGTGTCAAGCACAATAAACAGAATTTAGCTGCATTTCCAATGATCTAAGTGATGTGACTATCAAAAGTGAGCATGGGGTCAATAGTGACTCCAAGTAGTTTAAAGGTCGGGACTATGTATAAGGAAGTTTGGTCTTTGCTAGTTATACTTAGCCCTATTGTTTGGGGCAGGGACTTAGTCCAGAGTGGAAATGCACCACACAGGAGATTGGAAGGGTTGTAGCAGACTACATCAAACGTTTTTGAGTTGGAGATAAGACTATTTTTCTTGAGATATCATAGTACGACACCAGATGCTTTTTTCAGTGGTGGTGGGAGAAGAGGAATTAGTTCATACTGATCTAGACCAGTAAATGTCTCCCTTTTGTGCAATGCTACTACAACTAAGGGTTTCTATAGTGCAGGTACACAGCTTTCCCTAACATATCACATTACTTGTACTGAAGCTGAGTATGCAATTATGTCAGCACTACGCTGCTGAAGTAAATGGTTTTGACTCTGAGAAGTGAGAGAAATGCTGACAGAATTTACTGGCTTTATGGAGTGGCTTTGTCAGATGAAAGGGATGAGGAGATACCAGACAGAATACCAGAATTGATCATTGCTGTGAAAGTATGATGAAGCTGGGATGTAAGCATTCTTGTTTGGATTTCTAAGTAGTGACTTTACTGTACTGGGCAGCTGATGAAAGTTCAGAATTGCTTGAGGGAAATTAGCTTCCTGCACCACCGTCACATGGGCATTCAAGAAATGCCTGACCTGCAGGCTGTCTTTGGTTGAAAAAATAAAACTGGAGGACACTGGTTGAACTCTACTGTCTTACACTTTATTCACATCAAAACATCAACCATGATGCCGTCATAAATGCTTTCATACATCAGCATATACTGTCCAAGCTTGTGCAACCTGAATGGTCTCTTTTTGGTTAGCAAACAGCTGTTTGACCTACTTACTTTTCCTCACATTCTACAAAATGTGAGAGCAGCTTTTTCCTATTAGTACACTGCAATTTTTTTACTTGCCTTTAGCTTGAAAATGTTTTTGGTGCACCATGTATGTGCATATTCTAGCCCTTGGTGGTCAGCCACACTTATAGGATACTGACTCAGATGTCTGCAAAATAAGTTTGAGAGAGAAGACAGACCAACACTGATCCTTGTGGTACCCCACTCGAGGCAACATGACAGTTCAGTGGCTAAGATCTTTGCCACGTTTTCCATTGTCTGGGGGTTCAGCTATGAATTAATAAGTTTCACTTGTTTTCATTATGTATAATCTAGGATCGCATACAATGTAACTCAAGTAGAAAGCAAACAACTCTCTGCAGCTTAACCTTACCGTTCCACTCCAGCCCAAATGTTATGTGCCAGATGCCTGTTGTAAATACACTCATGCCTTTAGTCTTTCTTGTAGAACTAGAAAAAAAAGGCAAATCAGTACTGACACATAATGACTGCCTGTATGATCCATCGTCTGTAAGACTGGCAGAGATACTTTCATCCACTGGCAGCAAATGACAACCCACTTGCATATCAATATATTTAAGTGCTCAGTTACGTAATACATCTGTGTACAGTACTGGCTATGACTAGATATCCAACAGAGGGGGCACATTCCTGGCTGCTGACAACTGAAGGCAGAATCAGCTATGCACCACCTGACACTAGGTGATTCCCAATTGCCCTAATATCCAGTCTGCTTACAAACTAAGGTACACACAATTCTTGTATGCCACTGAGTAAAAGTTTTTTGCATGCACTGGCCTGATTATAAACAGGGGATAATAGGTTCATAGGTTGGTACTAGGCTATCGCCTATACAAGCCTAGCCTTAACAATTCCCTGGCTATTTCTTCACATAATATTTACTTCCCTGGTCCCCTGTCTAGCAGGGCGACTGTCGTGATCCCTGGGGTGAATTTCCAATCTCCCATCCAATCATCAAGGTTCCTTTTGAAGAGGGCCAAAGAGGTGCTCTGCTTGACATGTATGGGCAGTCTATTCCAGAGTATGGGGAGTCTCTGGGTCAGGAACCTATCCCTCCAGCATGTTTTGTTTATTGTGATGACCAGGTGTAGATCCCCGGAGTGTGTGGCTCTGAGGGATTGGGATTTCTTTAAGTGTAGCATGTCCAACAGCTCTGGGTTTGACATGGTCTTGTATGTTAAGCAGAAATCGCCTCTGAGTAGGCGATATGCAACAAGAGTGTAGCCGGAGTTTTTTTTTTTTTTTTTTTTTTAAAGACGGTCAGCATAGGGCATCTGCTTTAGGCTTGTGATTATTTTAGTGAGGTATTTCTGTGGCCTTTCCAGTTGTTGCAGATGTCTTATGAGGTACATACCAAACGGGGTGTTGTACTCTATAATGGGTCTAATGAGGGATGACTACAGTGTGACAATGACCTCCTTTTTTCTGGATGAAAAGCTCTTAGTGATGAGGTGTGCCACACAGAAGGATTTCCTGACTATTGTGGCGATATGGTTATCGAAGGTGAGACCACTGGTTATCTCAGGTGAGACCACTGTCCACCTGTGTCCCCAAGTCCCTTATCATACTTTTGGTGTTTAGTGTACTGCCACGTATGTGGTAATTCATGGGTACATGTTTTTTTCCAAAGGGGATAGCTATACATTTCTTGGCATCAAGCTTGAGCTCATGGCTCTGGCACCAAGGATCTGTTTTTGTAAGGCCCTTTTGTAGAATATCCACATAATTCGGGGATTCAATAATGGCTCCCAGTTAGCAGTCATCTACGAACTTTGTTAGTCAGAGTCCCTTAGTGCTGGCCTGTACTTCAGAGAAGTAGATGCCAAACAAGAGCTGTCCCAGGACTGACCCCTGAGGTACTCCACTTGTCACTTGTCTGGAGCTGGATTTTGAGTTGGCTACTTTTAGTGTGTGGGTTCTGTCAGTAAGCCAGTTGGCAACCCATAGAGTGACGTAGGGATTAATGCCTAGCTTAGTATGTTTATATATGACTCCAGAGTGGGGGATGGTGTCGAAGGCCTTGGCGAGGTCCAGATAGGTTGTGTGGACCACCATGCCCTCGTACACGGCTCTGGAAACTGATTCGAAGAAGTCAATCAGATTGAGGAGACAAGATCAGCCCTTTACGAAACCAAACTGGGTGGGGTCCAGTGTCTGAAGGCTGCCAATGTCTTTGCTTACAAGTTCCATGACAATGCGTTCCATGGCTTTGCAGATCAGGCTTGTCTGATGGAACTATAGTTCCCGGGAACCAAGGTGGATTCCCCCTTGTGAAGTGGGATAACTGTAGCTGTGCGCCACTCATTGGGCATGAAGCCTGAGGTGAGGCTATGATTAAACATGACACTTAGGTAGGTGACAGTTCATTCTGTAGTTCATGTAGTACACAGGCAGGGATGTTGTCTGGTCCCATGGATGCTGTTATTCTTAGCTTTGGAGAGTGCGTTTTTTACCTGTGTGGCTGCGATTACTGGAATTTGGCAATCTTTTGGTATTGAGATGGGCCCTTTAAGGGGTAAGAGGGGGGTGAAGTTGGCACTGAATCGATCTGCCAGGATATTGGCAATATCCTTGGAATCAGTATATTTAATGCCATTCTGTTGTAGCTCAGAGCAGATCTCAGCATTTCCATTTAGATTCTTGACATAACTATACAATGCCTTGTGGTTGGCCTTGGAATCTTTGGCAATTTTATTTTCCTAACCAGCTTTGGAGGATTTTGAGGGATCTCAGCTTCTTACTGAGGCTGGTAAGGGAGTATTTTGCATCCTGGGATTTTCCTCTTTTCTGCAAAAGTTTCTTCCTTCTGTTGTACAGTTTGTTTATGGGAGGGGACCACCAGATTGGCTTCCTTTTTTTTGGAGGAGACTTCCTTTTTTTGGAGGAGAGCGTCTTGGTTCTATTTGGAATGGCACAATTCATGCACGACTGGATGTGCTCATACAGTGCCCTAGTGTAGGATTCAGCAGTTGAACTTTCAGTTCCCGTCTGCATGGGTGTCGTGAAGTTTGTCACTTCTGACTTGAGTAGCATGAAGTTAGCTTTGGAAAAGTTTTTTATGGAGGTTTCCCTACTGGGGGGGGGGGGGGATGTGGACGTAAAGGGTGATTAGCATATGGCCGGAAATGACCAATGAGGGGGTGACCACTGGTGTGGAGCATCGATCTCCCATGTTGGTAATGACCAGGTCTAGGATATTTGAGCCGCTGGTGGGACTATGTATTAGTTGATCCAGAGCATTGGAATTTATGAATTCCAAGAACTGTTGGACAAGGTGTTGGTACCAGAGTAGGTTTCCCAATTAACGGCAGGGTAGCTGAAATCACACAGTATTAGGGTGTCTGAGTGCATCTTAATATTTTCCAGTAGGTTTAGAAAGGTGTAGTGAGAATTTTGGGGCATGGTGGTGGATCTGTAGCAAGACACAATTTGGATTGCAGTCTTACCTACTGTTAGTTGCACCTGTAGAATTTCAGATGCACTGTGTTGGGCAACTAGCCTGGCGGTGTGAATATCCTTGGTGAATAAGGACACTCCTCTACCTTTAGTGTTTCGGTCCTGGTTTGGTGGCCGAAAATATAGAGTTGTAGACTGGTACTGCAGGCGTGCTCTCTGGAGCCTTGAACCAGGTCTTAGTTACTGCACAGATATTGATGTTTTCCATTTTTAGGAGTGCCTCGAGAGAATGAATTTTGAGGTTTAGACTTCTAGCACTGAGTAGCATTACCTTCAGATTTTGCATGCTTATATCTGTTATGGTGGTGGTTTTGTCCTTTGAACCTTGCCTAAAAAAGGCACTATAGGGGTGGCAAGAGCCTTAGCCAGTAACCTGAATCCCAGGGGTGACAGGTGCAGACCATAATGTCAGTGTTCACTCCATCTTTGGACTATAGAAATGGTGGGGTACAAATTCTATCAAGAAAAAATACCTACGGATGTGGTCTTTACTCCTGGATTCAGAAGCCATACTGCATTCAGGACAAATAATTTCACACTCTTTGTAGACTGTATTGACTTATCCAGCACCACTTCAACTCTTGGAACATGTTACCACTACGTAGAAAGATGAAAAACACTGAAACAATCAAAAGGTCTTTTGGCGTTTGTGAGGGGCTTAAGAAATATGCATGAGTAGTGGGAGCAATATATAAATGCTTCTTTTCCCAGCTGTGATAAATTAATTGTAGATGTTTAGATGTACAGAATGACAGTCTAAATGCAGATGTCTGTGCTGAATGCTGCGTGCCATGTAGAAAACTAAAGTGTGATGACTGCACATAAACTTTGCAGATTATTAAACTTTGCACAATAACTTAAAAATAACTATCTACATAACAGACAAGATGTACAATACTGTTTAGCTTGCAGGGTTTAATATCTTCAGGTTTCTTTTCAATACAGCATAAATGATGTTCTCCGTGAAACAGCTCTAACAGACCTCCCTAGAAAACAGATTACATCTCACAAATATACATTCTTATGAAAGCAGTCTTTTAGGAACTTTCAAAGTTATTACTTTGGTATTTAGGGAGTCTTTTCTGGTCTGTGTGAAAACTGTCTTTGGAACTGTCTTTGGATACTCCTGCACTTGATGTCATGCAATCTGTTAATAAGCTCCTTTGTGTTCTTGTTTCAAGGTGAATTACGTAACAGTTCTTTCTTCGCACTTGGATCCTTATCTGTAGTCCTTGAAGCATGTTTCAGACACTGAACATTCTGCTTATCTCAAGCTGTACCAGACTTCATGTTACATTGCATGAATGAATCCCACTTTATTAATTTGATTTTTTTCCTTACTTTTAGCTAGAACAGTTTAAGTCTTTAATATATGTATGCTAGCAAACAGAAATACATGCATTTTATACATTTCTAAATATATCTAAGCTGTACACGTGTGACTAAAATTCTGCCGACTACTCTTGCACTGACAGATGCGTTACAACCATACCTCCCAACCGTACCAAATTACTCTGTTTTTAACAGAGTTTTGGGGTCCAAATAATGGGGTGCCACGATTCCAAGTGGCACCCCTTAATTTCCAAATTTCCCAGCTGTTTCTTTTAATCCCCCCCCCCCGGCTTTTGGAGCGGACATCATTACGTGCATGATGACGTCAGCTCCATGAAACGGCCTGTCGGAATGCTCAATAATGCATTCAGCAGCTCAAACTACATGCGTCAGCATGCATTCATTTCCAGCCAGCTAGCCGCGAGGGAATAGAACTCCTTAGCTGGATTAGCTACTGTTTCCCAGAATGGAACAAGCCCGGCTGTTGCAAAGAGAACGGAACAAGCCAAGAGACTGCTGGCTGCTGCAGAGTTAAGCCAAGGAGGGAACTGTTTCCAGAGAATGGAACAAACGTGCGTTCATTTCCAGCCAGCTGCGAAGGCATAGAAGCCCTTAGCTGGGTAAGCTACTGTAACTCGGGTAAACTACTGTTTCCGAAAATGAACAAAACTCCTGCAAGGCTAGAAATGGTGCGTGTGCGTTTCAGGCTCAAACCTTGTATCTTGGGTACAGGTAACAAGAGCCTAAAGTCCCTACCCGCCACCACTTCCACATTTATGCCTCATAATTTTGTTCTGTTCCTCATAAAATATGTAGTTTTCTGGACATTTGTGGCAAATCAGTGAAGGGCTGAATTCACTAAATAATGACAGGCATTTGAATTTCAGACTTCATATTCTTCAGAAAGTACATGGTAACACAAAACCTATTATTCTAGCAATTTTCTAAGTTTATAAGATCAGTATTAAATTTGTCCCTGTTTTTGGGGCTGTATTACTGCGGTGGTGGTGCTGCGGTAGCGTTGTCGCCTCACAGTAAGACGTTGTTCTGTTTGATTCTCAGCTAGAGCGTCTTCTGTGTGGAGACATGCGTGAATGGGCGTACCTTCGCTGAAGGTTGTGCGTCAGGGCCGGCAACTCAGCACGTAAAAATCTACTGCCAATAATTAGTGGACCAGAGTTCCACTGTGGCGACCCCTAACCGGGAAAAGCCGAAAGACAACAACATTCCCCCACTATTGGCTTTGTCCAGTTTTTTTTTTTTTGTGCTAAGAACTTGAGAGCTGTGGTGAGAAGTGAGAACTGAATTCAGTATTCCCCCATTATTGGCTATGTCCAGGTTTTTTGTGTTAAAACGTTGAGCGCTATGGTGAGAAGTGAAACTGAATTCACTAAATGACAGCTTTAAGTTTCAGTCTTCCTATGGTTCAGGAAACTGCTGATTTGGAACAGTGGTATGTTGCTCTGACTGTAGTGCACAGCGTCCTGGGTTCAAGACTTGGCAGTGAAATGCATGGTGGTAACAACATTTTATTCTAGCAATTTTCCAAAATTATACAAGCGATGTTTAAAATGTGTCCCTGGTTTTTGGGCTTTTGTCCCTCCCAATAAATTTAGGCTTTTTCCAGATTTCTTGTGCTGCAAAGTTGAGAGATCGAATGGAGTGTTGAGTGGATTTTACAACGAGCCAAGAGCTTCAGGGGAAGAGAAGTTTAGTGTTGCTTATGCTGGGTCTGCTTGCAGTGTTAATAGCATAACAGGTTAAATACTCACTTTTGATACAGAAGGCTGTGGGTTCTACTCCCACAGTATGTAGATGCACTCTGATACTGTACTGTGTTGCTGCACTTCTAAAGGGGGTGGGTGTAACAAGTCAAAGGTGTAGCTACAGATACAACAGAAGTGAGAAAATGTCATGCATAAGGGCATTTGGGCCTCAGTGGAATGACCAAAAAAATATAATTAACCCAAATTAAGGAACTGGAAAAATGTTCAAACAATAAATGTAAAATGTGCTCCAAGTCTAACAAGTGTGCTGTATTATACAAGGAATATAATTTAACAAAGTCAGGAAGGTGTATCAAAGAACACATTATGTTTCTTGTTTTGTGTGCAAGGGACCTATGACTTGAAAACAGCCTAAAGGTAATCTTTATCCACCACCGGCCACCAGATGCATTTTCTTTGGATGTGGTGTGGGTTTCAATGAATGCGAGTTTCAAGCGCAGAGAAGTTTTAATGCTAAGTCTATTTTCATTGCAAGACAATATTGCTTTGTTTAGCAGATTTTTATTAGTGTTTGTACATTGTGCTATAAAATGTAAATATAAAATCCAAATAATCACTGTAGAAGTAAAGCAGTATGCACATTAGTGTTTATGGTAAATGGGGAGAAATCGCCAGGTAATGGGGCATTGGCATGGCTGCAGGGGGACTCTGGTGCCATATTTTGGTTGTCTGTTCTTCAGTTTGCATTTGAAAGCTGGTATCCCACAATTCCATTGGAGTGGGTGGGGTTATGTAATTATGTATGCAAATGTTATGTTAATCAGCACACCGATTTGTACCCATTTTTCATGGGCCTTGTCCAGATTTTTGATGTTTCAAGGTTGAAATGTATGGTTACAGCCAAGATAATACTGCTCCAGCTTAGCCTCTACCATAGATCAAGGATATACAGTTCACAATCTCACAAGGGGTGTGCAGAGTTTCACACTTGAACCTAAGTAGCCAATTATTACAAACAGATGTGTAACCACTGTGCTAGCATGCATTTAACAGCTAGGAAGTCTGCCAACATAGCAGCAGGGAATAACCGGGCAGCCCTATCTTGAAGCTGAGCTACAGAAGTCTACCTTTTTACAAGGGTCAATTACTGTCAGTGGCTTAACAAGTAGGACACACACACACACCCTTGGTACTGGAAGATCAGAATGTTGTGGGTTCTAATCTCACCCCAGCTGACTGGATTAATTCTCTGTTACTGACATTGCACTATAAAGGAGATGCTGCTTCGGACCAGACATTAATGAACAGAAGTCTCATCTACAAGAGCTGTTTGTAGCTCAGATGAATATACAAGATCTCATCACAGTTACTGAAAATATAGGGAAACTTCCCTTTCCCTGATGTCCTCACCAAATTTTCCTTAGTCACTACAAACAACATTTTGGGGTCTCCCCTGAGAAGAGGACACTAGCATGGTGGGACTAACCTAACCAACAAAGGATACATAAATAGTAAGCATACAGGTACAGTCTGTGCAATCAGTACATACAAAGATGATCTGGACGATAATGGTACTTTCCTGAAGACAAAGTTTTTTGAGGTCAGTGCAGCTGCTAATTCTGTGGGAGATCCAAAAATTTCTGGACATGAATACTTGCTCTATGTCAAAAAACACCAGCAGGATACAAGCTTTTCTGAGAAGGAGCAATAAGAAAGAAAGAGTTCCCCCATCCTAAATCACAGCTAGGAAATTCGTACAATGTGGGTATTCTTTAAACATTATATAAGCATAGTATGTTCAGTGAATCCAAAGTTCTTTCTTGAAGGCACCACCAGAATTTTGTAGGCTGTTTTGAGAGGCTGTGTGGCTACTGCTTTGGTTGGGGGATGAAGCAACACTGAACTTGTCAATCACATATGTTTTTGGACAGAAAACAACCAGAATGGATACAAACTGGTCTTCTGTCACAACAGACGGACTTAGTTTACTTTTCTCTCATTCAGCTAGCCTGGAACATTGGGATTTGGGGTGAGGTAGAGTGGCAACATGTTAACTCACCAATTTCCACATTACAGATGACAGGGACCTGAATGCAACAGTTAGTAAGAAAGACATGTACCCGACACTGTTTAAAGGAGTCATCACCAAGTGTAAGGGAAAAGACGCCTTTCTAGCTCATGACATGGAGCATTACCATACATTGTTCTGCGTATGACTGCTGCACATTATGCACAGCTGTAAACCTGACAGTCTCTATCTGCATTTTATACATGGGGACTCCTCCCTGCATAAGCATCAGCTGCATGTCTTCCTGCTGGCTACTGCATTTGGATCCCTGACAATGACTACCTGGGAGATGGCCAGCTAAAAGACCCCTCCCCCCAAATCTGGAATATTGCAGGGGCAACAGAGTTCATTTAGTTAGGTTAGAAAAGGATTAAGACTAATTAGGACATGATCTAAGCTCATGTTTGAGAGAACAGCCTTAAGAAGGTCCTCCTTCCTGGGTAAACAATGGGATATGGTTGGATTGTTAAACATCCTAAGAAGCACTGGGAAACCTATCTGCTTGGTAAAACCATTCCATAACCTCATGTGGTACCTAAATATCACAACAAAATGTTATCATTTAGTCACACTGCTTGAAGTGAGATGTGCAATCAGATAGAATACCTTGTACCAATGGGCTTCGTCTCACCTCCTCATGAATACAAGTAGTGAACAGGAAATTTTCCATCCCCAGCTTTTTTTTTTCTTAACTCATTCCTTCATTTTCCATGTACCTAATTAAATGCATTCATAAGAGAGAAAGATCACTTAATAGGCACAAGGCATAGCAGGATGTGCAGGCATATTACACACGCGCACACACATTCTGTATATATGCAAATGACCCCTTAAGGACAAACGAGTGCTTGCCATGCCATGTTTTGGACATTTTATGACCTCGTCAGTATATAAAATTAGTAGTCTATTTGTAAACTGCAAGGAAAAACATCCAAGCTACAGTCTTCTCTGTGTGATACCTTAAACCTCCTGCACTGAAGGTCCACGAGCTATTTACAAAATCACCCCTTAAGGACATATAGTGTTTCAGCTACATGGCTTTTAAATGCAGGTACCTTAAAGTTCATGGATATCATACATATTTTCCTGTTTAAGTTTCCTAAATTAGAAAAGAAAGGGAAAAACCTTTCACTAGAAAAGAGTAATCGGGTACAATACTGAAAGGACCACACCTGTCTGATGGTTTTTGTTCCTTTTCTGAAAGGAAAATAGACCAGTAACATTTTCCTCTAACGAAACAGGACAATTCTAAATAATTAACTAATTCTGCTGTTTTTTTTTTTCTGTGTTAAGATAAACACCACATTTTGTTTAGTTGTTGGGTCTCATGCTACACAAAGAACGACTACTACTGCAGCCTTTTACAGAAATAAGTCTTGCTCAGACTACTTGTGAGACTGTCATATGGTCAACCATTTGTTCTTTTAGGGCACAGCAGTATTTCCATCTGCAGTCGTGCACAGGTTGCTGTAGGCTAATCACCCATTTATTGGGCCTGTAGAATACACAGTTTGGTACTCTTCGAAATTACACACCAGTTACTGCAGCAGTAATCCTTAGTATGTACATTACAACTCAGTGAAGTTCTCATCATAGCAGTAAATGCATACAGTTGTGCAAATAACAGGATTAGTACTATGGAGAGGTTTCTTGTCCTCCATCCCTCTGGTACTGTACAAATAATGGGTGTGTTAGCAATTACATAAGACAGAGGACTCTCAATTGATTTTTAGGTCATAACAACCTGTGTTTAACACAGTGAATCCCAACATCCACATCGAGAACACGTAACAAGTAGTTATGATCTCAGAAACTCAATAACACCACTTTGCAGTATATGGAGATTCAGCTGCTCTGACCTACTACTAGTCACAGCAATATAAAAGTGGCGCACAATGTGTTTTAAAGCTTTGAAACTAGAAAAGCACTCAGCACTGCCACACAGAAAGTGGCCAGAAGCAAAACATAGCTTTTAAAGCTCTTGGAAAGATATTAGACACTTTGTTCTGTTACACTTTAAGTGTAAGGGACAATGGAATGTATTACAGCTTCTAAAACAGTTAAATCTTTTCCGATACTGCTTTGTGGTAGCTGCCACATATGCTGCAGAGGACCCCTAATCATTACAGCTTAAAAAGGTACAAAATAATGTATGTCCTTTTGAAAACTGTTATGATCAAATCTATTGTAAGAGTAGTGTAAAATGCCTTCATCTCTTTGGCTACTTTGGAGCATAATCAGCATGCCCGATGTACTACTATCACGTTATCTTTAAAACGCACTTTTTCCAGACTTTGAATACAGTTGAAAGAAATGCTGATTACTCTTACAAGCCATAGTTATTCATTACATTAATATACAAAATAATGTAGATGGGCACCTGTCTCGCTCCACATTTGAAATCAACAGACAGTTCCCCCAGTGTTTTCCTGTGTGCTCAGTACAAACAAAACAATACATACAAAAGAAGCCACCAGTACCACAGAAAACACTGCAAGTAATGTACTATGAAGAAATTCAAGGCTTTTATTACCCCAACAGACTGAAAAAAAGCTTGCTTCACCATTGCACATGGCTTCTTTAGTGTAACAGGCATGAAAAGTCAATTCATTTATATATACTTAACTGGAATAACACAAGATCACAATGCAGTGCGTGTGTGTGGGGGGCAGTCATTCATTTAAAATAAAGATATTTCACATATATTTGCCAACAGACATGTTTCATTAATAGAATAATATGTGGAACATATATTCAATTGTGTTACTTTCTTTAGTTTCACTTATGTCACTGTTGAGCAGCCTTAAAATGAATATATATACGTATAAATACATAAATAAATAAAAAGGGGTAATAGAGAATGCCCCCCATACATACACATGTGATATCAAAGCCTCCAAAGTAAAAGCTTCCTTTTGATTACCATAGTATGACTGAGCAGCACAAGTCATGTTTTACTATGTTGTGCAGTGTTATGGCTACTGATCAGTACCGATGAAAATGCAGTAGAAATCGTATCACTGTGCAAGGAGGAATAGACATCATCTTGAGTCAAGCAGACATAAGAATGAAATAATCTGCTTTAAACTGTACAGTAGTTGTTGTTTCAGCCAATTATTTTAAGTCAGTAAAGTAGCAAGAATGTTTTGCAGATTATCTTTATAATACACTGTCAGTTTATGATCCCTCTGTACTCAGTTCTGAGTACAGAATAAGTGTAGCAAAATAGTATTTTGATAATCAGTGAATATTAGTGCATTCAACCACCCTCTCCCACATACACTGCATTTTTGATAGGGGTTGCAATGGAAAGTTTTAGATTAAATCAATTTCAATGGTGTCATTATTTCTCTTAAGTGATACAAACTCCCATATGCAAACACATACATATGTAATCTCTACAGCGTTAACTGTGAAGCCAAAAACACCACCAAAAACCAATAAGGATCACGTAATGAGACAGTTTTAAAGAAACGCCCAGCCAAAACTTTAAACTCCTTTATTTGAACCAGTTAAGCGCTTTCATCCCTGGATATCAAGGACTTCATCAGAACAATAAAACCTGTAAATTTCCTCATTTTATAACCTAAAACCTACCAAATGATTAGTATAAATCAATCAAATCCATGCTCATCACCCATTCAAATATTATAATACCTTAAAATAGTTTACAATTGTTTAGTTGAACAGAACTATAACAATGAATCCCAAACTAAAATCATAATAAATGTTTCTTTTCTCACTAATTGTGATTAAAAATCAGTATGTTAATCTTGACAAAGGAAGCAGAAATATTTAGTTGGAAAAAAATATTTGCTAGGTAGAGTCAACCCTGACTGTAACTATACCCTTTCCATGTCTATATCTCTAGAGCTTTTTTTCCTCAATACTGGCATAAGATTAATGGATTCATTTAGCCTGGGTAAAGTGGCAGCATTTAACCTAAGCTGCCAATACAACCTCTAAGGTCAGATCGTTCTCCCAAACCCATCTCTAGAGTTTTATCTATCTCAACAATCCCAAAACTAAATCTTGTTAAAGATATATACATACAGCATGAGTTTAGATCCGCCATACATGTGTGTGTGTGTACGTACGTATATGTTTTATGTATGCATGCACACACACATAACTTGTCCACTACCTTTTCCCTTCCATGTCTTTTTAGCCTGCTACAAAAGCACTTGCCGGTGGACCAATTCTCTCTCTCTCTGCTTAGCTTTGTGGTCACCAACAAAGAAAAAAGAAAGGTGTACTGTGTGCTCTTTTACAGATGGGCTGCACCACATATTCCTGGTAATTGCCGATTGCTAATAAATACCTAGAAGACTGACATTCACCTACATCTTATTTTTGAATCATACAGACATTTTCGAGTAGCAAAGATCATGTTATCTGTACACCTACTGTTATAGTGAGTACCATAAACAAATGTAATTTTTAGTTCATAGGTAGATACTAGGCTTTCTGCCCTAGGGCATTTATAAGCCTAGCCAGAGTGTATTTGGCTTCTGCCTCCCTATTAGATTAGCCTACTGTGCCTCTTTAAAGTAGGTCACAGAAGGTACCCTTTTAAGATTATAGGTTCATAGGTAGTATACAAAGCAGCTACGGTATGGACAATTCCACTGCTGAGTCGCTCTCTCACTTCAGTGGAACAAGTTCAAAAGGCTGGGCTGGAGAATACGTTCAAGGCAGTGCCCAGTTCCAGAACATCTCATCTTCAAAAACCTAATGGCACAGTACTCTAGGTTCTAACAGAGAAAGCACTGCAATCTGATACTAAGGTATTTGCAGTAAGATTCACTGAAACAAGGTCAGCAGACATCTGACTGGCACAATAGTCAGTGCCACTGTGTCAGCTGGTATGTTTTAGGTTGACCTTAAGCTATTCAACCCTGGTGACAGTGTCTACTGCTGGCTGTTCATATTTACATTTATAATTGAAAAATCATGTTACAGACAAGTCCCTAAAAGCTATCAACTTAAGATTGCATTAACAGGTGTTATTAATATTCAATTTTGTCTAGGATACGAAGAGAGATATTAAATTTTCAAATACTTCATTGATATTCTAAGGGCATTGACTTTCATCACCACTCTCACCCCAGCCAATGCCCTCCCTCAGGCAGCACCTCCTTTCTCTAAGAGTCCATACTGGTCATTCCTGGCATAAACTGGTGGCTATCCATCCAGTCATTTAGTTTATGCTTAAAGGAAGACAGTGAGTTGCACTGCTTAACATGAAGGGGAAATTTACTCCAGTGGTCTGGGAGCCACTGGGTTATAAACCTGCCCTGCCACAGTGTTTTACTTATATGCTGGCGAAAAATGACGGCCCTGTTTCTAATCCTGGTGGAGATATTGGACTTAGAGCAACAACAGGTCCAGGACAATAGGCTCTAATGACATGGCATGCAAGTCAAAGATCTCCATTCAAAAGTCTGTCAGATACTGAATAAAGAGATGGAGTTTTCATCTTCTCTTGGTAGCTCAGGGATGTTAGGCCTGTGATCTTTTTGCTTAGGAATCTTTGCTGTTTTTCTAATCGTTAGACATATTTACCGAGATACATACCAAAAGGGATTTTGTATTCTACAGATGGCAACGTCAATGCTTTAGACCTTGATGACATTCACTTGGCAATTAGTTGGTCTGAATAAAAGTACTTCCTGTTACATGACTGTCAAAAAGAGTGGGCAATATCAACCCAAGTGCCCAGGGTCCCAACGACATTTTCATTTTGTAGAAATGTGTCACCTAGATAATATTATGCAAGAGGGATTTGTCTGCCAAATGTAATACCACACTAACATTTCATTTGAGCTAATTTTTAGTTCAAGTGTTTACTACAAGATCATTCTGCAGGGTTTGGGTGCCAGAGAGTGACTTAACAACATCTGTTAGTTAACAACCTACTGCAAACTTTGTTAGCCTGTGGTCTTGGCTCTTTATCTGGATATCTGAGAAATAAATTCCAAAACAAGGAGAGGTCTCAGCACTGAGCTCAGAGGACACTGCTGGTTCCTTTCGTATTTTCTGACAAGGCACCTGCAACACACTGTGCAAGTTCTGCCTTTCAACCAGTTTGCCATCTACCTTGCAACAGGTCCCATTTAAGACGTCGACTTACCGGAATGTCGACTTTCAAATCAGCGAGACAACAACACTGAAACTTCACAATGCCGAACTCCCAGAATGTCGCAATTTCACTCCGGAAAACTAACCACTAGGCCACCATGGCGAACTTTGCCCTTTCTCCACTGTAGTATGATCTCAGAGTTTGGTAAATTTAAGTAGGGGCATGTGGGTGAATGGGGTAGCGAAGCTCCCCACTTCAGTGGGAGTCATTTGCTTCCGTTTGTAATGTTTTCGTTGGTGGTCAAGGGGTTAGTGTCCCAGAGTGAAACTGCGACATTCTGAGAATTTAGCATTGTGAAGTTTCAGTATTGTCGTCTCGCTGATTTGAAAGTCAATGTTCCGTTAATTTGACGTTTTAAAGTAGACCCATTGCAGCATACAAGTTTATTTTTGAAGCATTTGGCATTTGCATGATGCCAGCAAATGCCTTAAATCAAGATAATGTGGTAATCACAGGACAGTTCATATTTCATAGAACATTAGGATCTTGAGAGAGTTCATATGATTAAAGACCAAGGAATGCTTAGCAGTGCAGATTTTATATTTTTTAATTATGTACACTGTCCATGAAATTACGGTTATAAATCAGACAGATCACTTGATTTATTAAATCCACAGTGATAAAAGTGTTAATTCTGCACTTTATAAGTACTGGCAGAAATAATTTAGAGAACAGACGTCCTGTATGTACCCCAGAACAAAAACTCTATGCAAGGTGTTTGAAAAATTTCAAACATAGAATTAGTAGAGAAATATAATTACCTTAAAACTTCATCATATTATACAAGACGGGAAAATTAAATTTATTTTTTTATCCTATAAATAAGGCTTAATGGTGGTCTGGTTTGCAAAGCTTGTAATTACACCATTTTATAATGAAATTTTAGAAAAAGGGTGCAGATAACTGGTTTTGCAACAAAGCAGTAGATTCTTTGAATAAACTTTCTAATCACATTAAAAACATGTTAACTTACCACAGAGGATTTTACAATTAGACTACGTGAGTTTTAAGGGGAAAAAACTATAAATTTAACCTTGGACTTGGGTAAGACTTTTCTGACTCACATTCCTTGCTGGTACTTAATGCTGCTGATGTTATTTTCATACTTTCGAAAACAGCCCCAAACAATGTGGAAAGCACTGCCAGGCCTTGATATGAACATATGTTTAATGAGACTCTTAAAATCAAGTTTTAAGACCTACAATCTAATGAACTGTGTCACTGTAAATGGGAGGATTTATCAGTTCTCATACTTACAATAGCTCTTATGGTTCAACACACATGAATGACCGTCTATAACATCATAATATTTCTGTAATCTGTACAACTGTATTTACTGTCCTTTTTGTTGTGAAACAGAGCTAATATCGGTTAGTGTTGACCTCAGTTTGTAGTGAAATCCTTTGTCTAGGGGCCTATCCGCTCACTTAGTGAGAGAAAGTGAACAGAACTGGTTTTATCTTGGCAGAGCATTCCTGCAACTTTATTGTCTGGATAATAGGTCTGGTTTCTGCTTTCTGTGTCTTATATCAGATATACCTGTTACTCAAGCTGTTGCTGAGAGACTGACTTACTGCCTGCTGTGATATTCAGAAAAGATAAGAGTTTATTCTCATTTTTCATCTGCACTTCTTATTTAATATCTCTGTAATCTGTACAACTGTTTTTCTCACCCACCCACCCTGTTCCTGTAGTGGTCTTATGTCTTTGGTGGCTTTGAGTTGCCCACCTCTGATATAAAGGTGATACTGGACAACCCCCCCCCCCACACACACAGTCACATTACATCAGCTCATTCTACTGTTAACAGTGAGAACTTAGCAAAGGCCCACCCCTTTAGCTTCTGCATATTGAATTATCTTATTATCTTTATCTCATTATCTTCGGCCACTTCACTTTCTACTACAACAAATCCTACCTTTCTTTGAACTAGTGTAGCCTAGATACAGATTTGCTGTATCCAGGATTTTCTGTAAGCTTCTGAGCAGTGTTTTTTTAATTTTTCCCTTAGATCTGCTAGTTCTCTGCTCTCCTGCACTTTTATTAGCTTATTAGTCCAGCACTTTAAACTATTCCTGGTGCCAGAAAGTGTGCTCTTCAAATTTTCCCTTAGAATTACCTCGTTTCTCAGTAGTAGCACTAAAATCTGAATCCCTGAGACTAGCACTTGCTCTAAAACCTGCTGGAAAGCACTAGGAAGCCTTAAACTGATACAATCACTCAATTCTCCTTGTTAATAAGGGGAAATTAATTGTAGGCACTAAACAGCCTATAATTGCAAAGTACCTTGCCAAGGTAAGGAAAACAGCTCCTGTTCTTTATAAAAGAAACACCGAACCAGGCATGTCCAAGGGTCAGCATCCAGTGATTTGTCTTGTCCACCTGGTGAATCTGGGCATACTGGGCAATGCAGCAATTGGCACATGTACACAGATAACCCCCCCTCCTATCACCCAACACTACAACCTGCGAGAGATGCACTTACATAGCCAAACTGGAAGCAAAGCTCTCTCCAGCCAAGACTGTGCTAGACAGTCAAGGAGAGAAGGTTAACACCTACACTACACCTCAAGCAACACACAGCCCCTCAAAACTCATGCCACCAACATCCACACATAGTAACACTAAACCCACTTATGCGGAGACCCTTAACATTAACCTGCCCAAGCAGCAAGGACCTCCGAAGCTGAAACGCACACAAACACCAATCACAACCAAAGTGACACATAGCTCAAAACACCAGTGTGCCACCAAACAACAGCCCCTAAGGCAAGACAACATACCCAACACTTTAGTCATAGGTGATTCTATAGTCAGGCACACTGATGCCCCACTCACCAGGCTGAACAAGGAGAAAATTACTGTCAGCTGCCTGTCGGGTGTCAGGATCCACCACATAACACATATAATAGTCACTCCATAACAAGTACAAATACGACTCTGTCGTTGTCCATGCTGGAGTGAATGACTTGAGACCTACCCCCCTGGACTACATGAAAAGAGACATGGAAGAGCTCTCGGATCATGGGGCCCATGCAGGTATGACCCTAGTCCTGAGCAGCACCCTGCCTTCGTCCAGAATGATACCACAGTATAAGGACAAAATGATTGACTTCCAACAATTGGCTAAGTTTCTGTTGTCATTCAAAGGGGATCCAGTATCTGTCTGCCTGGGACGACATGAACGACAAACCACGATGCTTTGCCAGAGATGGTCTGCATCTGTCGCCCCTGGGATTCATGTTACTGGCTAAGGATCTTGCCATCCCTATAGTGTCTTTTTTTAGGCAAGGCTCAAAAGGACAAAACCACCACTGTAACAGATATAAGCATGCAAAATGCACTCTCTTGAGACACTCCTAAATATGGAGAACATCGATATCTGCAGTAACTGAGACCTGGTTCAAGGCTCCAGAGAGCATCCCTGCAAAACTAGGCTACAACTCTTACCACACTTTTCTGCCACCAAACCAGGACCAAAGCACTAAAGGTGGAGGAGTGTCCATATTCACATCTCCAGGCTAGTTGCTCAACACAATGCATCTGAAATTCTACAGGTGCAACTAACACTAGGTAAGACTGAATTCCAAATTGTAGTGTGCTACAGATCCCCCACCATGCCCCAAGATTCTCACTACACCTTTCTAAACCTACTAGAAAATATTAAGATACAACCAAACACCCCAATACTGGGCGATTTCAACTACCCTGCCATTAATTGGGAAAACTACACGGGTAACTCCGAACACCAAAAGTCACGAATCCTTGATGCTCCACACTAGATATGAAACGAGGCACTCAGAACCATAAAGTCCTTTAATTCTCCTTTTAAGTGCACAAAAATGAAATCCACTTTTCGTCAATGCAAATAGCTTAACTTCTTCAGAAACCTTACGATAAAATATTAAAACAGGTGACTTATATACACCATTATATCTATCACATGGTGATCAAATTAAAATTTAAAGACAAACAGTATCTTACAAACAATTGTGCTTAGACTCCAATTAAAGTTCACTTTGATTAAAACTAAAATATATATGTAACCACTCCAAGAAAAATTATGAATAAATAAAAATTATGAATGAATAAAAATATGTATATATGTATATCTGTGTCAGACAATCCAAGTGTGTAGAAGAATATATCTATAAAAATGTAAAAAGGGATACCAATGGTATAAAATATATACCAATAGTATAAAAATATTAAATAAAACTAATTATGTAAACATATGAACATCCGAACATTGACACAATGTAAATATATATATATTACTAAATTAATAAATTAAATAACTATATATATATAGAAGTAAATATAAAAATAAATGTATATTAATTAATTGATTAACTTAGTGTCAGTCATAATGTTAGTTAACACAATTCTATATGTAACTACTAAATGTAACAAAGTATATATAACGAAGTATATATAATAAGTAATAAAATAATATATATGAAATATGTACTATAAAGTATGTTCAACTGGTTAGATCCAAAAATATGTATATAAAAAGTATATGCATAAAAAGTAAAAATAGGTAAAAATAGGCAAAAGACTGTGTTCATTTACACGCCTCACAACTCAAATTATACATAAAGTTAATATTGATGTCTATCTAACTAGATTTTTCAGTCTTAAAATACACATTATAGTACTCATTTAATTTATCCCTGGGTATTAACATGCATTTACTCTCAATTGCCAGAGAAGTTCATTTCTTTCTAATTTCAATGACTCTGGTGCACCCCTTCCATCATTCCTCAGTTGGTCGATAACCCTGAATTTGAATTGATGACCCACATTCTCACCAATGTGTTTAGCCAACGAGTTTTCTAGTCTGTTTTTCCTAATACTATATATATGTTCATAAATTCTCTCACCCAGCTTCCTATCGGTTTTACCTATGTAGAAAGCTGGGCATAATGTACATTTGGCTAAGTAGACAACTTGTGGATTTCATTTTTGTACACTTAAAAGGAGAATTAAAGCACTTTATGTTTCTTGAGTGCCTCGTTTCATATCTAGTGTGGAGCATCAAGGATTCGTGACTTTTGGTGTTTAGAGTTATTCGTTTTTAAAACTACAAGGGTACCAACACCTTTGCCCAACGGTTCTTTGAATTCATAAATTCCAGCGCCCTGGACCGACTAATCCATAATCCTACCAGAGGCTCAAATATCCTAGACCTAGTCATTAACAGTGGAGATCGATGCTCCACACCAGTGGTCACCCCCTCGTTGGTCAGGTCTGACCATAAGCTAATCACCCTTGACATCCACATCCCACCCCCACCCCCCAGTAGGGAAACCTCTATAAAAAACTTCTCCAAAGCCAACTTCATGCTACTCAAGTCAAAAGTGACAAACTTCATGACACCCATGCAGACAGGAAATGAAAGTTCGACTGCTGAATCCTACACAAAGGCACTGTACGAGCACATCCACTTGTGCATGAATCATGCCATTCCAAACAGAACCAAGACGGTCTCCTCCAAAAAAAGGAACCCAATCTGACGGTCCCCTGCCATAAACTGTACAACAGAAGGAAGAAACTGTTGCAGAAAAAAGGAAATCCCAGGATGCAAAAAACTCCCTTACCAGCCTCAGTAAAAAGCTGAGATCCCTCATAAAATCCTCCAAAGCTAGTTACGAAAATAAAATTGCCAAAGATTCCAAGGAGAACCACAAGGCATTCTATAATTATGTCAATAATCTAAATGGCAATGCTCAGATCTTCTCTGAGCTACAACAGAATGGCATTAAATATACTGATCCCAAGGATATTGCCAATATCCTGGCAGATCGATTCACCCCCCTCTCACCCCCTAAAGGGTCCATCTCAATACCAAAAGACTGCCAAATTCTAGTAATCACGGCCACACAGGTAAAAAATGCACTCTCCAAAGCTAAGAATACAGCATCCATGGGATCAGACAATATCCTGGGCTGTGTACTACATGAACTACAAAATGAACTGGCACCTCACTTAAGTGTCATGTTTAATCATAGCCTCACCTCAGGCTTCGTGCCCAGTGAATGTCGTACAGCTAGTTATCCCACTCCACAAGGGGGGAATCCACCTTGGATCCCAGGAACTATCGTCCCATCAGTCTGACAAGCCTGATCTGCAAAGCCATGGAACGCATTACCATGGAACTTATAAACAAAGACATTGGCAACCTTCAAACACTGGACCCCACCCAGTTTGGTTTCATAAAGGGCCGATCTTGTCTCCTCAACCTGACTTCTTCGAATCAGTCTCCAGAGCCGTGGATGAGGGTAAGGCGGTCCCACACCTGGACCTCGCCAAGGCCTTCGACACCATCCCCCACTCTGGAATCATAGATAAACTTACTAAGCTGGGCATTAATCCCAAACTTACTAAGCTGGGCATTAATCCCTACATCACTCGATGTGTTGCCAACTGGCTTACTGACAGAACCCACACTGTAAAAGTAGCCGACTCAAAAGCCAGCTCCAGACAAGTGACAAGCAGAGTACCTCAGGGTTCAGTCCTGGGACCTCTCTTGTTTGACATCTACTTCTCTGAAGTACAGGCCAGCACTAAGGGACTCTGGCTAACAAAGTTCGCAGATGACTGGAAAATGGGAGCCATTATTGAATCCCCAAATGATGTGGATATTCTACAAAAGGGCCTTGCAGAAACAGATGCTTGGTGCCAGAGCCATGGGCTCAAGCTCAATGCCAAGAAATGTACAGTTATCCCCTTTGGGAAAACCCATGTACCCATGAATTACCACACACGTTGCAGTACACTAAACACTGAAAGTGTAAGGGTCTTGGGGACACAGGTGGGCGGTGGTCCCACCTTCGATAACAACATAGCCACATCAGTAAGGAAATCCTTCTATGTAGCATACCTCATCACTAAGGGTGTTTCATCCAGAAAAAAGGAGGTCATTGTCCCACTGTACTCATCCCTCATTAGACCCATTATAGAGTACAACGCCCCATTTGGTATGTACCTCACAAGACATCTGCAACGACTGGAAAGGCCACAGAAATACCTCACTAAAAAAATCACAGGCCTAAAGCAGATGCCCTATGCTGACCGTCTAAAACAAACTCCAGCTATACTCTGTTGCATATCGCCTACTCAGAGGCAATCTCTACCTAACATACAAGGCCATGTCAAATCCAGTGCTGTTGGACATGCTACACTTAAAGAAATCCCAATCCCTCATAGCCACATGCTCCAGAAATTTAAACCTGGTCATCACAATGAAAAAAACATGCTGGAGAGATAGGCTCCTGACCCAGAGACACCCCACACTCTGGAAGAGACTGCCAATACATGTCAAGCTGAGCGCCTCTTTGGCCCTCTTCAAAAGGAACCTTGACGAGTGGATGGGAGATAGGAAATTCACCCCAGGGATCACGTCAGTCGCCCTGCTAGACAGGGGACCAGGGAAGTAAATACTCTGGGAAGAAATAGCCAGGGAATTGTTATGGCTGGGCTTGTACAGGCCCCTAGGGCCGATAGCCTAGCACTAACCTATGAACCTATGTTGAAAAAAGGCACAGGATGCAACCATTATTCACATACAGAAAGTTCAACAGCACCATCTAGAGCCTTGTGGAGACAAAGTAAAAGTAAACAAAAAATAAATAAATAAAAAGAAGGAGCAGGCAGGGACATACATAGGTTCATAGTCATAGATGCACAGGTTAGTATTAAGCTAACCGCCTTTGCGAGCCATTTTAAGCCTAGCCAATTATCCCTTATAAGACTCAAACCCTGCAACTTGTGTCTGTAAGGCAAACACCTTAACCATTAGGCCACCCTCCCAACCCATATTGCTACAATCAGTTGATACTGTAAAGTACTTGGGTTTGTTCACACTGCTTAGGCATGTGTTGTGAAGAAAACATTTTAAAAAATAGCTCTGTAGGAAAATATTACCATCAGATTGGTACTGTATTTGAAGACACAGTAAGCTTTGAAGACACCGTAAGCTTTGTACAGCATTTAAAAGCAAAGTGTCCCCAACTTAAACCGGTACAGCCAGAAACAGAGACACAACCTATGGCGTGGTGCAAAATGTGGTAACACTAGAAAGGATCTGTACACTTAAAGGTAAGATACAAGGGGTGATGATACAGTATCTCAGCACTATAGTCTAGTGACTGGAGCTACATATGCCTGACAATGTACACTGGAATGAAAAGGACTGCCAATCACTTTTATGGAACATAAGAAAGTGCATGGGTGAAGGCTTACCACCCATGGCAAAACTTCTGGCTTGAAGGTGAAATTTATTTCAGAGGACTCGCTTGAGTAAGGCAAGGGTTTAAATCGCATGTCTCTTTCATTTGCGTTAGCGCTTGCTACCAAATGTATCTGAAAAGGGACTAATGGTGACAGGTGGACCCCTGCACAAAGAATAAGGCAAGAAACACCAGGTATGAATGAACACACACACACTTGGCCCCACCCAGTAACCAGTGTTGACTGATTTCTTAACGTTGAGGAACTTCCTTGAAAACAACATGGATATTGAATAACTTTGGAGCTCCAGGTCCTGTCTTCCTCTACACTCAACATTTCCGTTTGGTTACATTTTATCTAAATAAATGCCAGGCTTCAGCCATTTCCTCTAATAATGAACAGTTTGTTAGTCACCTTAAAATAAAAGGTATATATGAGTATGTGGTGTGGAAGAGCATCCGCTGCATGGCTAGCCACCCGACAGTGTAAAACATTGGCTCTGGATGAGCATCACCATTGAAGCGACACCCCAAACCCATGTGTAAAAATAGGAAAGGGGTTGTGGATGGGTGGATTTACGCTTAACTGATTAAAACATCACATTACGTAAACATACGCTACAGTTTCTGATTGTTAGCATAGCCGTAACGCTTTCTTAGTATGAAATTTTCAATACCGTCTCGCTTCAAAAAGTTCACACATAATTCCCTTTTCGTTACCAAATGTTGCAAAGAAACTCAACCGCCCACTTTATGTTTTTAATTGCGGTTATGAACTACTAAAACCAAAGCGACTCAATCGTTGCTGTCAAATTCAGAGCGTTTTTTGATTGGCGTTCAGTGACAGGTGACCTCTCTTTCAGACGGGTCAAACAGGGCACTCTTTGTAGCTTACCTTTTCTGGTTTTGGTAATAAAGCACCGGTTCGGGTGGCGACTGCTGTTCGGCGAGGTATGAGGCCGTTAGTCACAGCATTAAAATCCTCTGTTAGAAAGCTACGCCTCAAGCCAGCTGGCCGTGAATTTCTTGGCGCTGAACGAAGGAATAGCCACCGACCAGCTACAGCTGCCATCTTGCGTTGGTAGTCCGTGACAGTAACTGACGAACAGAATACAGGGAAATGCTGCAGTGATGTCATTTCTATCAGTCCAACATAAGTTTGCCTTTCCCTGTTTAGGTATGGCAGAGAAGGCGAAACGTACGTGGATAAAGTTGTACTTCTTGTCACTTCGCCATTCTTATAGAAAACAGCTCGTTAGGGAACATGCTGTTGATGAATAGTTCTCAGGCACTTGTGATACTTAATTTACGTTTCTGTATTTAAATAATATAATGGTACATAGGTTTTAACATATGAGGTTGCATTTGTATTACCTTGTTTGAAACACCGTAGCGATACCTCTAAAGTGTCTGGCATTTGAGACACTTACCATTTCGAAGCAGCCTTCGTGGCGCAAAGGGGTTGGCCCACCACCATACCTGTCAACTGTACTCGTATTTGCAGAATGTGCAGATTTTTCTCCCCTTATTTATGGTTCGTTTTTCGTAAAATGGTGGTTTTCTGGCAATTTAGTGGTAAATCATTAAAGAATGATCAGATATTTGATTTTCAGACTTTACACCCTTCAAAAAATTCATATTAATGCAAAACCTGTTGTTCTATCAACTTTATAAGTTAATAGCAATATTTGAAATTTGTCCCTATCTTTGGGCCTTTGACCCACTTTTATTTATGGTGTTGTCCAAATTTCTTGCTATAAAAGGTTGGGAGATATGATGGCGCTTAGGTTAGTGGTTTGGATTAGATGTCCCCACTTGTTGCAGAATGGTAGGTTCATAGGTGTGTACTAGGCTAATGGCCCTGGAGCCTTTACATGCCTAGCCTATAGAAGTGCTTTGGCATCTTGCCGTCCAATGCTAGTTTCTGGTGCCTCAATCAAGGAGGGCCACTGGAGTGATCCCGGGGTGAACTTATTTCCCATCCACTCATCAAGATTTCTCTTGAAGAGGACTAGTGAGGTGCTCTGCTTAACATGTATGGGAAGTCTGTTCCAAAGCATGGACAGTCTCTGGGTTCTGAACCTGTCTCTGCAGCATGTTCTGTTGATTGTGGTAATGAGGTTGAGGTCTCTGGAGCATGTAGTATGGAGGGATTGGGGATTCTTTAGATGTAGCATTTCTAACAGCTGGATCGGATATTGCTTTGTAATTCAAGCAGAGATCGCCTCTTAGTAGACTATATGAGACAGAATAGCTGGAGTTTTTTGAGTCTGTCCATGTAGGACATGTGTTTAAGGCCTAGGATCCTTTTTGTAGGGTACTTTTGTGGCCTTTCCAGCTGTTGCACGTGTCTAGTGAGGTACATTCCAAATGGGGCATTATACTCGATCATTGGCATAATGAGGGAAGAGTAGAAAGAGATGATGGCCTTTCTTCCTGTATGCAAAACCCTTGGTAATGAGATGTGCCACATAGGACTTTCTGACCGCAGTGGCAGTGTGGTGGTCGAAGGAGGTTGCTGTCAACCTGTGTCCCCACATCTCTTATAACGCCTTCAGTGTTCAGTGGGCTTCCATCAATGTGGTAATTGATGGGAACCGAGTTATTCCTAAAGGAGATGGTGATGCATTTTTGGCATTAAGCTTAAGGTAATGGTTTCGACACCAGTCATTGGTCTCAGTGAGGCCTTTCTGTAAGATGTCTACATTACTTGGGGAGGTAATGGCTCCCAGCTTGCAGTCATCTGTGAACTTGGTTAGCCAGAGTCCCTTCTTGTTGGCCTGGACTTCTGAGAAGTAGATGCCAAACAGGGGAGGACCCAGGACCAATCCCTGTGGGACTTCACTCATCTGGTCAGCAGCCTGACTTGGAGTCCGCTACTTTCACACTCTGTGTTCTATCTGTGAGCCAGTTTGCAACCCACCTAGTGATATAGGGGTTGATGCCGATTTTGGTGAGTTTATCAATAATTCCTGAGTGGGGAATGGTATCAAAAGTCCTTGGCCAGATCGAGATTGGCTGTATGAAATGCCTTGCCCTCATCCACCGCTCTGGTGATTGACTCAAAGAAGTCAACCAGGTTGAGCAGGCATGATCTACCTTTCACAAAACCAAATTGCGTGGGATTGAGAGTTTGGAGATTGCCTATATCCTAGTTAATTAGGTCCATGATGATGTGCTCCATATCCTTACATATCAGACTAATGGGGGGATAATTCCAGAGTCTGTAGTTGCTCCCCCTTTATGTAGAGGGATAACTGTAGCAGTGTGCCATTCGGTAGGGGCAAAGTCTGAGATGAGGCTGTTATTGAACAAAGCAGACAAATGTGGTACCAGTTCACTTTGTAGTTCATGTAAAACACATCCAGGGATATTGTCGGGTCCCATGGAAACTGTATTCTTGGCCTTGTACAATGCAGCTTTAACCTGTGCTGCAGTAATGCTGGGTGCCTGGCATTCCTCCCGTATTGTGATTAATCCTGCAGAGGAGCAGTGAGGGGTAAAGTTGGCACTGAATATGTCTGCCAGTATGTTGGCAATATCTGTTGGCTCAGTATAGGAGGTACTGTTGTGCATTAACTCAAAGCAAATCTGGGTATTGCCGTGGAGATTCTTAATATAACTACAGAAGGCTCTTTGGTTGTTTTTAGTGTCTGACACAATTCTGCCTTCATAGCTGGCTTTAGAGGTTTTGATGAGGGATCTCAACTTTTTGTTGAGGCTAAAAAGGGAGTTTTTCTAGTCTTGGTACTTTACCTTTTTCTGCAACAGTTTCTTCCTTCTGTTATAGAGTTTATTAATAGCAGGGGACCACCAGATTGACTTTCTTTTTTTTTTTTTTTTTGGAGGAGAGCATCTGGGTTCGGTTGGGTATGGCTAGTTCCATGCATTTATGTACGTGTTCGTACAGTGCATTGGTGTATAATTCGGCAGTCCTGCATCTGTTTTCCATTGACATGGGTGCCGTGAAGATAGCCACCTCTGTTTTTAGGAGCCCAAAGTCAGCTTTGGCGACATTTTTCACAGTGGTTACCTTTGGGTGGGTGAGTATGTGAATTTCAATGAAGTAGGTAGTAGAGTTAGTGCTGTTTCAGATGCCCAAAGTGAATATTTAAATAAACTGTGATATTTTCAGTCTAATCTCTTAACTTTTTTTTTTTTTTTTTTTTTAACTTTATGTACTTACCATAACTTCCCACCTTTGTTGTCCATTTTCATTCTTCTTCAACAGCTGGACTAGATCCGATCCTCGTATCTGACTCAGAGGTTTCATCCAAGTCGTAGAATAATTGAATTCTCCAATTTCTGTCTTTGCCCATAATCCCCCACCAGCCTGATAAACCTCAGATCTAGTTTGCTGCCGGTCTTTTGGCTTTTCCCAGTTAGGGGTCGCCACAGCGGATCACCTGTCCACTTATGATTGGCAGTGGACTGTGTTGAGTTGTACAGTGGGGAAAAAAGAAAGGAATGTATGGAAGCTGGAGCTCAAGAGGAATATTTTCTCTAATACTCTTTGATCTCTCCAGAAGTAAAAGGAGGAGAGGGTAGGTCAGTGGGGAGTTGAGGAAGCATGAAAATGGACAAAACAGATGGAAGATTATGGTGAGTACGTAACCTTTTTATCTGATGTCATTTTCATTAATTTCTCAACAGTTGGGACAGAGTCCCCAGCTATCTAAATCCCGAGAGAACTGTAAGGAAGGATATTCTGGAGCACAGCTGAACCAAAAGCAGTTGTTCCCCTAGAGACCAAATCCAGTTTTTAGTGAGCAATAAAGTATGAGGATTAGTCCAAGTTGCAGCTGCACAAATATCATCTAAGGAAGTTATAGACAAAATATTTAGGAATTTGCCATAGACCTCATGGAATGGACTTTGGAGGTTTTAGTAAAGGTAAAACCGCTTTCTCATAAATGAAGGTAATAAAATCAGGTAACCATTTGGCCAAAGTCACTTTAGGTAGTGGTTTGCGTAGTTTTTAATCAGAAAAGGAAACAAACAATTGCTCAGATTTTCTTAATTGTTTGATTCTGTGAAGGTAGGAATGTAACTGTCTGTGGACATCCAAAAGGTGTAACATATATTCTCCTTTGTTTGAAAATTTTGGGAATAAGACTGGAAGATTGATGACCCGATTAATAATAGATTCTGATACCACCTTTGGCAAAAAAGGATTGGTTTGTAAAGTAACCATGTCTTTCTCAAAAATTAAGCAAGGTGTTTTAGAAGACAGTATTTGAAGTTCAGACACTCTTATTGCAGAAGTCCTAGACACTAGAAAAACAGTTTTGCGGGTCAAAAACAGTAAATTGGACTTAACCAATGGTTCAAAGGGGGCTGTGTTAAGGCGTGAATAATGATATTTAAATCTCAAGGAAAAGTTGGATCTTACAAAGGAGGTGTAAGTAGGAAGGTTCCTCTGAGAAAGGCTTTACAAAGCTTCAAAAACAGTAAATTGGACTTAACCAATGGTTCAAAGGGGGCTGTGTTAAGGCGTGAATAATGATATTTAAATCTCAAGGAAAAGTTGGATCTTTCAAAGGAGGTGTAAGTAGGAAGGTTCCTCTGAGAAAGGCTTTACAAAGCTTAGAAGAATTTAAAGTAGAATTCTATACACCAGTATGAAAATTGGAGATGGGTACTAATTGCATTTTAATAGTTGAGCTGGCACCTCATTGAAAATGGTAGATAAAACAAATCAAATACCTTTGAAATCAGTTGTGTATTCAAAAAAACAAACCTTTTTCTATTTACTTTTGTAAATATTCCTAGTGCAAGCTTTATGGGAAGATAACAGAATATGACAGACAGAGAAGAGAGTCTGGGCTGTCTAGCATTCAGAGGAACTGGAGAAGCTATCTGGTCAACCTGAGGCCTGATATGTCTGGATGAATCATGCCTCTTGGGTGAAACAGGTGGTCTGGAGTTGGATCCAGAATTTAAGGTGAATGAAGAAGATGAGGCCAAAGGAATGGGAACCAGATCTGATGAGGATAATAGGGGGCAATGAGGATAACTGTGCTTTTCAATCGAGATGCTTTCTGGAGAAGTTTGGGAATGAGGGGGTAACTGGGATAAGGAGCTCCAAGATGTCTCCAAAGGAGACATCATCAGGTGGTGATCTGGGGGACGCTTCCCTCATCAAAATAAGTGTCCTTGATGACAGACTCTCCACAAGAGTTAAAGTGCCTCCTTTTGCATGTTCTCTTCTGAGGGACTGCCTTGGTGGGATGATTTGGGGAAGTATCAGAAAAGATAACGATACCCTGGTGGGTAGCTTGGAAGGGGGTTTGGGCTGGGTGTCCCAGTGGAATGAATGAAAAAGGCTCTGGAAGCAAAATTGAATGTGACGGGTAAGTCGGATCCGAAGAGAGCAGAGCTGTCTGAGCTGTTGGCATAGAGAATGCTCTCTCCACTACCTCAAAAGTGGAGTACCTAGTAGAAGTAGAAACCAATGGATCAGACAAAGCAGGTTTGTGGACCATCGGCTCCAACTGTCCCATAGGCAAAACAGCCGAGGAGGGAGTCTGAGATGAGCTTTTAAATGCCAATGTTCTGATGGGAAAAGTCTCCGACAACTTCAGAGTCAGCTCTAACATCCAGGAACCAGGGCCAATGCTACGGCTTCAAAGTGCGTGGGGCCAGACGGCTCAGAGAAACCATTGGAATCGAAGATGCAAAAATCTTTGGATCAGAGAAAAATGACTCCAAAGCTTTCAGATTCGACTGTTCTGAAACCAAAGCACTGATTACAGAAGGGGTTATGATAGGAGTAGTAGCTCTCTTGAGGGTCTCTGGACTCAATGCGGTCAGGGCCAAAAGGATCCCCATTTCAATTTGCATCCTGAGGAACTTCCTCATCATCCTATCAATATTTGCCTTGGATAGGCTTCGGGAAGACAAGAGATGAAGCAGTTGAAGAAGCCCTTGAATGTCGGTATGGCGATTGTTCAGGAAAGGGTGATGGAAGCCTGGAAGTGATTGGCTGAGATGATAAAAGATAATAAAGGAGGAGAATGGATCTGTGCAGATCTTTTGGATCTGACACACTCTGAGCTGACTTTCCTGCAATTTTAGCAGTTGGCTGTGAAGACAGTCAAAGTTGAAATTGAATGGTGTTCCAGGGATCCTTTACAAGATTCATTGTCCATAGAATCCCCCTTTTTTTCTCATCTCTTGGGGATTTGAGCCCCAGCAACCATGGAGGAAGATTTAGATGGAAGTAAACCCCTTAGCATCAGTTTATTTTTCCTACATGTGAGAGTGCAGATGTTGAAGCCCTTGTATGTGTTGCATTCAGTGTCCAGGTGTTTAGGGCCTAGACAATAACACATTTAGTGTGTGCTTCTGAATTTGGGATTGTATGCCAACACGCCACTAATTTTTTCAAGTGGGATAGCTTATCTGACAAATTGAGAGGTTAAGACAAACAAATAAGAAGAAAAGGATAACGTTTTTTTAAACTAGAGAAGAGGAAAGTAAGGAAAACAGAATTACCAGCAATGGCAATTTAGAGTACTATAGCAATACAGGAGAAAAGGGAAAGAACTACTAGCAATAGTATTAACGGTACTCAGAAAATACGAGAAATAAAAAAAAACTAATCTATAAAAGGGGTTTAAGGGAGGAAAGAGTAATAAATAGAGGGATGTCCGAAAAAGTTAAACTTACTGACTATTGAGAAATAGTTGAAGAAAAATGAACCCAAAGCTCGAGTGCTTGCAGTCTGCGTCCGATCACAAAGGCAGCAAATGAGATCTCTGGGATGTTAGATTGGTGGGGATTATGAGTAAAGGGAGGAGGTCAAGAGTTAAGTATTTTGCGATCTGGAAGAAGTTGCGGAGTTGGATTTGAGGATCAGGTCCGAACCAACTGTTGAGGAATGAATGAAAATGACAACATTGAGAATATGTTAATGGAAAGGTCAAATGTATGATACAGAACTTAAGGGTAAATAACTTGGGTACTTCATTGGAAAAAATACAGTACCCTAGGTGGTTGACTCCTGCTATTATGTAATTTTCACAAGAAGCACCAAGTTAGCACATTAGAGGGTTCAGTGTCAAAATTAAATAAAAAGCTATTTTGAAGACATTGGACTGCATGAACATGCAAATGCCATAGTTGCAGAAAACCAGAGGTAGAAGAGATCATCTTGGAGAGATGATCAGGCAGTGGAAGGAATGGGGACATTTTCCTCAGAGAAGAAAACTAAGGGGTATGGGTAATTACCCTTATTAAGTCAGGGAGGGAAGATACTAAGAGAAAAGTATGATAAATAATGAAGATGGATTGTTCTAGAGGTTAGCTTGGTAAAAGAAAAATACTTCTCAGAAATGACTGTGGTTCCAATATTGGGAATGTTGCTGTCTTTGATTTTTTTTCAAAATTATGTTTGAGGAGGTAGATTTTGCCCTGGATGATAGGATGCAATTTTAATGCAGCTCAACCATCAGTGTTTAACAGTATATCGGCAGAGAGAGCTAGACTAATTAAACACACATGCAGAATTCTAGAGTGGGGTCAGGAATGGAAAAAAAAAAGACAACACAAATTAATTTATCATCCCACTTACAAGTCACTGCTGACACCCTGATCAGCTGTTGCAATCAACAGAGTTTACTAGGTAAGAGGAGAAAAAGATGTAAATGTCCAGGCTTTTCTGCCACACACCTACAGACAATTTAGAAGTCACCGGTCCATCTACCTCATACCCGTGGAATGTGGGAAGAAACTGGAGCACTTTGTGAACACAGAAAAGACATAAGACTCTGTATAGTAAGCATCCCAACAGAGAACTGAACTGGAGAACCTTTTCCTGTGTAGTGACAGTGTTCTTCACTGTACCACTGTGCCACCCTAATTCTGTTCAACAAGACACATAAAACACTACACAATCAAGCAAAGTGTATGACAAAAATTAAATTACATTTCTGGAATTGTATTTAATAACCTATACCCGACAATACTGGAATAAATTATGCCATTTTCATTCTCTACTTGGGATCCATTAGCTAAATCAAACTACTGAAACTAAAACCTACCACATTAAATAGTCACCTGAAAGACTGTCTGGAACTATAGTGCAGCAGAATCAAAAGCCTGTCCTATTGCTATAGAGTTCAGTGGTTTACAGTTTCTGATTTGAAGGGTAGTTTAGAGCTGTGCAGTTGTTAAAACTCATATGCATACCTCTGAAGGCTATATATCAAAGTAGAAAACAATAATGATGAAATTAGGTCGTCGCTCGAGGTAAATAGAGATTTGGATTTTGAATGCAAGTGCTCAAGGAAAATAACCATAGAGAATATTATATTTATAAAGGAGCGGAAAGAATTCTAAGAACTAAGCAGTGTGGGAATGGAAAAATGAATAGTATATGTGGAAGTAGGGGTAATTGGTAAGAGGGGCTGAAATTTCCGAGAAAAAAGTATGCAACAAAGTCCTTGAGGTTTGGGATTTTTGCATGGAAGTGTTTTCACAGATATTTTTATATCCCATGTAGACTTCAGAGGATTTTACTTTGGGTAGGTGGCAAATGCTGGAGATGTGATTGTAAAGAGAGAGGTAATTGGGAATATGTTATTTTGGGAATAAGGAATATTTGAAGATTTTTTAAATTCTCTACAGAGTATGTTGACAGAAATGTTTGGGAAACATGGTTATAACAAAGGAAATTATTCTTTTGAGCTAGTATGGAGAATCTGAAGTGCCTAGACATAGTAAGGCTTCATTAGATTTAATGCTATTGGCTGCCAAAAAAACAGTTACTAGAAAGTGTAAATTAAAATCTAAATTAACTCCAGTTGAAGTATTGAATATTGTAAAGGAGATAAAATAACTGGAAGCAGAATGTTCAGAAAAGCGAGAAAGTGCAAGTGTATGAGTGAGGTTTAAGAGAAGGCAGAAATGAAGCAACTATGTAATGTTTAAGTGAATAAAAATTGTTGGAAAATATATATGCATACTGCATGACAATAACAACGCAAATGTATTGTGGTTTGTTTTATTTTTATTAATGCATGTATTCCCGTTACTGGTTAAAAGGTGCTTGCTTGAATAACCCTTTCATTAATCTTTGGAAGGTAGTTCTTTAGCCATGGAGACAAACTCATATGATATTCTATGGAAAAAATTATGTCTGCAGTGGAGAAGGCAATTTTTCCTAGACTCCTTGGTTAAGGGAATCTGCTAGTACCCTTTGGTTAGGTTCAGAATAGTGAGGAATCAACAATTGCCTGTCCATTCCACCAAATTGTCTATCTTAGGTATGCGGTAGATATCAAAGTTGTACATACTGTTCAGTTTATGAAAGTCATTACAAAATCAGATGTTACCATCTAGCTTCGGAAGTAACACGGGGAGACTTGCTGTTTGACCTCACTGTCGTTCTCAGCTTCAACATTTTGTGATTTTCTACCTTCTATGTGATCTGCTTCTGTGATTCTGACGTCCTATAGCGTTTTAAACCTAACTTTTATCCTTGAATGGCCTCTGTATAGTGTGTTTGATAAAGGAGGTTCACCCAAGTAACTCAGAAATATGTATTTCTTAAGAAAAATTATTGGGCCTTCTGTTTTTTAGATTTACAGAGGGTGTCATTCACTATTACTCAAGACAGTGGACAATAAGCATTTCTCTTGTTCCTGATCACTTACATCAGACCATGAAACAACCATATTGACCGGAGGTTCTTTCCAGGATTTTAGTATGTTTATCTTTATGTGAAATAATAGTGTATTTTCCCTATTTGTTTTACAATGTCGTTTTCATTAATGTAATAGTGTCCCTGCCATTTGGCCAGGAACTTATTCTTACTAGTGTGAATCAGAAATAAGACACAATCACCTACTTGAAACTCCCTGTTCTGGGTATTCCTATTATATTTCCAATGATGAGTAGCTTGAGCTCTTTCAAGGTGATGATGAACAATGGGTGTTATTACTCTCATCTTTTGTTGTAAATTTTCTTAACTCGTTCACTCCAATGGAGCTCAGGAAGTTTGCACTGTAACATCCGATGGGCAGAGCCTAAGCCTTTTGACAGAATCAAATTATGTCCTCACATTTCATAGGTAGGTACTAAGCTATTGGCCCTAGGGCCTATATAAGCCTAGCCAAACGGTACCCTGGCTTTTGCCACCCAAGAAAATTATTTTCCTGTGCCCCTGTCAAGCAGAGCCACAGAAGTGATCCCCGGGGTGAATTTCCTATCTCCCATCCAATCATCAAGATTTTTCTTGAAGAGTGCTAATGCTAATGCCTTGTTTGATATAGATAGGTAGTTTTCCAGAGTATGGGAAGCCTCTGAGACAGGAATCATTTCAAACAAATGTTCATATCTCTGGAACCATAGGGCAAACCCTTCAGCACAAACTATTTTTATAATGGTAGTATTCTTTAAGTTATAGGTCTTAAACCGAATTTTATAAGTCCCAGTAAACACAGTAATTATGTTTGTAATGTTTTGCAAACAAATTATAATATCTTGGCAACCACTGCTGACACACTTGCTGTCAGAAGCATTTTATTCATCTAGCTGAGAGCTTTCATATGAGGCGAAAGAATTCTGTCTGTTACTTGGTTGTTGAAATGTTTAGAAAAATGTGAAAATTATACATATATAAATTAATATCATAAAAACAACAGTTAATATCTCTTTACTTGCACTAGACAGAAGTCAAATATTAATGCAGTTGAGTTTGCCATTGTGTAAGCTTTAAGATGAAATCCTTTAAAATCTTGTACATTGCATGGTTTTGGAACTATTGATGCAAAAATGAACAAGCAATATTCGATGCCTGGAGGCGTCAGTAGGAATTAACTGCAAATGCACCTGGAGGCATCACTCTGATGCAAAGAGTTAATGTTCAAGTACAGTCTAAAAAGGCTTTCCCTCCTCATTCCAAGTTTACTTCACAATATCCAACAGCTCTCTAAGCATTTACCTCAAAGGGACTGAATCTTGTAGAGGCCTGTAGTGTCACAGAAAACATTGGATAGGGCAGTACCTGGTCCCAGCTCTTTCCATCAGTCTCTATGACGTTCCTTAGCATGGACTTCAGAGTTTGAAGTTTTCCACCAAATCATTGTCTGGGGGAAAGCAGACACTGGTTCTAAGTTGTTTTAATTGAAAACTCTGGCAGATATGCCTTATAATCTTACTATAAATAAGGTTCCTTGGTCAGTCAGTATCTCCTTAGGTGTGTGTACTCGCATGAATAATAATGGAAAACCCTTAGCTGTAACCTAAGACATGGCTTTGCTGAGAGAAATGGCCTTAGGAAAATGGGTGATATAATTGAGGATCACCAGTATGTACTGCTGCCATTACTGGACCTAATTAAGGGACATACAATATCCATAGCTAGTCTTTAAAAAGGCATCTCAATTATTGGCATTTGTACTATGTGATTTTTAATATCCTGGTTTTGGTGCTGTCTTTTGAGATTTAGGACAGCTGGTACAAAAGTTTTCTTTTATTATGCCAGGCCAGGAACCTTGCCTTCATCTTGTCCATGCTTAAGTGACCTTCTAACATGTGATTGTGGGCCACTTTCAGTACGATTTTTCTGAAGGGTTTGTGTACAAGCAACTGTTGTGTAACTTCTTCGTCTTCCGTAGTCACCCTGTAGAGTAGTTGATTCTAAACTTCTAAGTATGGGTAAGCCCATTGTGGCCCCAGAGATCAGGAGTTCTTTCATCAGTTGTACCTTGAGAAGTAGAAGGCTCATCATCTTCTCCCAAGAAGGAAGGCATCAGTGTCCCAGTCATCTCAAAGAAAGGGTAGCTCTGTCCAGTGCTGCAAAGGTTCATCCCTACTCCTGTCTGAATCAGAATATGTTTCTGTTTTATATGAGTTAGTCTTATTCCTAATCTTCTGTAACTTTACCTATTTCTGAAGTCCTTGGGTTGCCTCTTTCTATTTTGGTTCTTCTAATGCAGTTTTCACAATTCTGAGTGCCTGAGACTTAATCTCCTCATTGTCTGTCTGTCTCTACCTTTACGATGATTCTCCCATCCATCCACAACCCCTTTTTTCATTTTTGCAAATGGGGTTACGGTGTCTGTTCAACAGTGACAATCATCAAGAGCCAAGGTTCACACCACCAAGTGGCTAGCACTACTATGGTTGTTGTTTCACACCATAGAGTCACATGCACACTCATACCTATGGCCAGTTTGGAGTTTCCAGTCCACCTACTGCATGTCTTTCGAATGTAGGAGGAAACCAGAACACCCAGAAGAATACAGGGAGGACATGCTGACTCCTCACAGAAGGCAACCCAGCAGAGAATCGAACAGGGGAACGTCTTGCTATGAGGTGGCAACGCTATCCACTGAGCCACTGTACTGCCCCATCTCTTAAGACAAGTTTATCTATACTTAAGTTTTCTTGAGGTGTCCTACAGTAACTGTGGGCTGTATACCCTCCCATAAGGTTTTCATCCGAGGATGTGTGGCATCTGTATCCTGTAAGGCTATGGGCATCTCATTCCTTCCTTTGTAGTGTAGGCAGTACCAGGCTCCTTAGTGTTGTTCCCATCCAAATCTCTCCACAAGTCTTTAAAGATGGGAAAATCCTTCCTGATGATCATATAGATAGATTCATAGACTGCTTCTAGGCTAACAACCCAAGGGGCCTTTCTAAGCCTAGCCAAGTTTTCCCGAAAGAATAATGATGTCCTGCCTCCAAACAGGACATTGAGAGACAGGCATTTATAAGTTACCTCAGTCCATAAGGGACATGGGTGCCAGGCCTGGTGTAAATTTCCTGTTCCCCATCAACTTGTCTAGGTTGTACTTAAACTGGGTAATAGATTAACTCTGCTTCACATGGATGGGAAACCTGTTCTGTAGGAAGGGCACTCTGGGACACATATCTGTCTCTCTAGCATGTTCTGTTTAAGTGACAAACACCAGGTCCTTAGACTTTGTATTTCTGGTACTTTTTGACTTATGAATATGTAGGAGATTCATAAGTGTAAGGTTTGCAGATGCCTTGTAAGCCAGGCATAGCTCACCCCTCAGCAATCTATAGTAGACTGAGTAGAGGGAAAGGACTTCAAGGCACGCTGCATAAGGCAGGTTTGTTACACCTTGTATTTTTATTGTAAGGAACCTTTGAGCTTTAATTGCTGCCTATACCTGGTCAGGTACATACCAAAGGGAGCATTGTACTCTATGACTGGTCTGATAAGGGCAGAGTACAGTGGGATAATGACCCCTTTGGACCTAGATGCCATGCCCTTACTTATAAGTTGCACAACATAAAAGGATTTCCTCAGTGGCTTTGGGACCATTTATTAGTCAGAGATAGATCTTGAGGAATGCTAGTATCTGCAGGGGAGTTGATGATAACCCCCAGCTTGCAATCATCTGCAAACTTAGTCAGACATACACCTTCAGCATTTGCTTCCATTACAAAGAAACTGATGCCAAAAAGGAGGAGGCCAACTACCAAGCCCTGGGAGACTCCGCTAGCGACTGGCCTCTTGGTGGAAATGGCTTCACCAATTTTGACCTCCTGGGTCCTATCAGTGAGCCAGTTTGCTATCCAGCAGGTGATAAAAAGGGTTTATACCTAAATTAAGTGAACTTGTCTTTAATGCCTGAGTGGGGTATTATATAATAAGCCTTAGCCAGGTCAAGGTAAGCTGTGTGCACAGTCTTACCTTCATCCAGTGCCTTGGCGAACCTTTCAAAAAAATCCAACAGATTTAATAGGCATGACCTTCCTTTAACAAAGGCAAACTGTGATGGGTCTAGTGTTTGCAGGTTACCTATGTCCTCATTTGTCATGTCCATAATGATTCTTTTCATGGCCTTACATAGGAGGCTGGTAAGTCTTATGGGCCTGTAGTTATCCAGATGAGTGGTTGGACCTCCTTTGTGCAGGGGAATGACTTTAGCCATCTTTCATTCCTTGACCACAAAACCTGACTAAAGGCTCCTGTTGAAAAATAATTCAAGTGGACTAGAGAGGTTATGTTTCATGCTATTTAATAAACATCCCAGGATGTTATCAGGGCCCTTCAATGCAGTGTTTTGGCCTTGGAAAGTGCATTAATGACCTGTTCTGTAGTAATGGTCGGGAGGGATTGTGTTATGTAGTATTTCCTGTGGACTGTTAGGGGGGGAGAAATTTGAGCTGCACCTGTCAGCCAAAATATTGGCAGTGACCTTCGGTTCAGTGTGGGTGGTGCCATTTACAAGTTCTTTGCATTGTTATGTATTTCCTATGAGGTTACGGACATAACTCTAGAAAGCTTTGTGGTTGTCCAAGACAGGCTATTTTTTCTGCAAATTTAACCTTTTAAGTATTAGTTAACCCTCTTAGCTGCCTGTTTAGATTGGTCGGGAGGGGGGGTGCTTTTAGTATGTATGGCTTTGTTTCTCCTACACTTGTTCAAGAATTTTTTTTCTTTTGTTGTATAACCAGTCGATGGTGTGATTCTACCAGGGTGACTTGTCTTTTGAGTGTGTTTTATTCTTAATATGGGTGGGCACAGCTCAGTCTATACAGCCATCAGTATGGCTGTATAGTGATTTTGTAAATAACTCAGTGTATTATATGGTGTTTAATGGGTTTGGGGGGGATGCTTGAATTAGCTAAGGTGTTGCTCAGTAGAGAGAGGTTAGCCTTGAAATAGTTCCTAAAAGTGTTTGGTTTTGCTGGATCCTAGGATTTAATTTTTATTTCAAGTAATACTGCGTTATGGTCAGATCTGATGAGTGAAGATGTTATATTGGGTGAGGAACATTGACCCCATGTCATGAGTACAAGGTCAAGGATGTTTGTACCCTTGGTAGAATGGGCCAACTGTTCCAGGATGTTGGTATTAAGAAAGTTTAGGAGTCGCTGGGCTTGTGCATTAGAAGTAATGTAGTATTCCCAATCTGTAGAGGGGTAGATCCCTCATGAATATCCTATTGGGTTGAACAGTGAAGGACTGTAGTACATTGAGATAGTATGGGTTTCCTGTGATATGGGGGGGATCTATATGTTGCAAGGATATGGTACGGCAACAGCACCCTGTTTATGGTATGTTGCTCATGTATGAGTTCCAGTGGGTCATACACTTTAACTAGTCTGGATGTGAGATTCGTTTTGATATAGACTGACAGTCCTCCACCTTTGATTCCCTCCTGTGCAGTAGCTGGTCTAAAGGTGTGAAAAGCATTATAACTTTGCATTGTTGTGGTACTGTAAGCGACTTTAAACCATGTATCTGTTACTACACAGATGTCTACACTCTCCAAGGAGAGGAAGGCTTTCCGGTAGTGGAGTTTCTTGTTAAGACTTCTAGCATTGAGAAGTACCACCTTCAGATATTTTTTTATATGTTTACCTAAGTTGGTAGATTTATCAGTTTGGCATTACCTAAAAAAGGAACTATGGGGGTTAAAAGGTCTTTGCCAATATTTGAAAGCCTAGAGAGGACAGTGCAGACCATCCCTAGCAAAGCAGCGTGGTCTGTCAACCATGTCTTTCCAGGCTGTCAAATATTGTACCCCCTGGATTGACACCAGAAGCTAAGCCAATTATTAAAATCAATCATTTTCTGTTGTTAATGTGGCATCATCCTTGGAGAAAGTAGTATGGTGCTCAGTGCTACACTTGTACCTGCCTGAGACATATAATGAGTGAGCTAGATCATGTCTCGTTTCATATAGTCAAGGGAGGTACATCTTGGGTCATTAACACCCACATGGACTATGACAGAGTCATATTGATACCTGAGTACCTGTGTGACTTGTCAGATCTTTGCCCCGGAAAGGCAGCTAACCATGACTCTGGCCTTAGTATGGTGAGGGGGACATTGGTGTGCCTCACTATAGAATCACCAAAGACCAGGAAATTTGGCTATGTGCCAGTTTGCCTTAAAGGCTTAGCAGTGGAGGCATTGGATACAATGTTACTATGTGTAGCTGTGGGTGGTGTTTTAACGGAGTGTTTATGTGATGGCTGAGGACACTTTAGTTGATTGTACTGTTCAGGAGGTCTTAGTGTTTTAGGAAGATTACCTCTAAGTGGATCAGCATAAGTAGTTTTATGTGTAGGGTCTTTGCCCTGTGCAGTAGGCATGGTGCAGGTGTCCCTGACTGCCTGTATAGGATTAGTTTTGGTTGTATGAGAGAGAGTTTTCCCTCCAGTGTTAAAGTGTATTTACACCTCTCACATACACTATTTTATGAAGAATAAGTGGGTTGTCAGTGTACATGAGGCAATCCCTACAATGCCTCAGAATACCCATCTCAACCAGACTAGCCACAGAGAGAGTTGAGAAGTGCATATCCATGGCCACTGATCTACTAGGAAGGAGTGAGGAAAACTTAAATATTGAACAAGTCAGTAAGACAAGCAACTTGACGAGTAACATTCAGCTATGAGCAAACTAGGTACTATAGTAGTTAAAAAAAATCTGTCTAGACAGTAATGCCATAAGCGTGCAGACCACAGACTAGAACAAAGATGCAGAATAACAGGCCAAATAAGTCTTCACCAGCAATTCCCAGCTCAGAAGGGTGGTGGCTACACTCCCACAAGGTTGTAGACCACAAACCTTTTTAATGTAAAATAACTGGTCTGTTACCCAAGTGCTTAAACCAGAACAAAGACACTTAGAAGAGCAGGCGGAATAAGCTATCACCAGCAATTACTAGCTCAGAACGGTGGAGGCTACCCTCTCCTCCCACGAGATTGTAGACCACAAACTTCCTAATGTAAAATAACTGGTTTGGAACCCAAGTGCTTAAGACACTTGGAATAACAGGAATAATAAGCTTTCACCAGCAATTCCCAGCTCAGAAGGGTGGAGCCTACCCTTTCCTCCCACAAGAGTGTAGAACACAAACCTTCTTAATGTAAAATAACTGGCCTGAAGCTCAAGCACTTAAAACAGGAGTAAGACATTTTTAGAATAACAGACACAATAAACCTTCAACCAGCAGTTCCCAACTTAGAAGGATGTAAGCTACCTCTCCTGCCACAAGAGTGTAGACCGCAAACCTTATGTAAGATAACTAGTTTGAAGCTCAAGTGCTTAAATCAAAACTAAGAGGCGTAGAATAGCAGTTAAGTGTAATCAGACTACTAACAAGCAGTAATAAATGCAGCATAATAAATACTACTGAACACTTTAAGAACAAGCAGCAAAAAGCAAAATAAAGTAGGAAGAAGCACAGATACAGTAAAAGCAGCTGAATTAAGTACAATTTTTTTAAGTAAGTAGGAAGGGATGAAACAGAAGATAATTTAAGTTTGAGACCTTCCTAACTGATCTCTCCATACTCAGTAGACTGAGCAGATGAGATGGGACTGGGAGAAGTGCCCAACATCAGATTTATAGTAGGGGCAGGCCACTCAATAGTCACCAAGTTTAAAAGTACAACAGTTGGGCGGATGGGTGAGACAAATCAAATGCAGACAGAGAACAGCAAGCAAGTCAAACAAGCACTCCAGTTAAATAAACATGCCTCCAAATATTGCTAGTTAAATGATGAATGCTACTTCTCAGCTCCTCCCTCTTAAGTAGCTGGATGTTATTCACTGTTTGCAAAGGAATTATTTTCTAACTCACCATCGCCTAAACCTCTTAAAACTCCAAAAGAACAAACAAACAAAAAAAAAAAATTAAAAGAAATGCAACATAAGAAAAAGATAAAAAATAGACGTAACCAAACCTTAAATGAAAAACTTCAGTTCAAAATCAGATGCAGACAGAGATCAGCAATCGTCAGCAGAGAGCAACAAGCAAGTCAAACAAACACATCCTGGATGAGATACGATACTAGGTACTAGTGGAAGATCTTTCTGAACTAGGTTTGGATTGCTAGTTGGGTAATTGGTTAACACCTCCATTTCCTGTGTATACCCAACTATCTCTTTTGACCTTAGAGAGTAGAAGTTTTTCTTTCAGAGGTACTAGTTTTCACCAAGGTGTGATTATGCCACTGGAATCCAAGATCCCCTGGAGTTCCTACCCATCCACTTTTATTGTGCATTTCATTTAGTTATTTTTGGTACAGTAGCAAAATAGAGTCTTTTGGAGTGTAGTAGTGGCCCATTTGCACTCCCCCACCTCACCTCATCAACTTTTTGGTTGCTTGAGTGGGGAGTTCTGACTTACCTTCCTTGTAGCACCACGCCTCTGTCTTTCACAGTTAAAATATGGGATTGATGACAGAGTCCCTTCTTGTTTGGTTGTTGCTGCCAGTTTACTAGCTGTCTGTCTACATATGCATTCATAACATAACACTGTTTTCTACCAACATTGCACAACTATCTGTATCTTGAAGGACAGTCTAGCACACTGGGCATGTCAGAGTAGCCGGTTGAGCCCTCTAAAATATGTCACCAAGATTTCTAGCATGTTTAGCATGTTTTAATTTTGAGCCCCTCAGGATCTAACCAAAAGTTTACTAAATGTTTCAACTGAAACGGATGGAATCTTAAGATTTTGGATCTGGAGAATGTTGTTGTTGTGTCTTTCGGCTTATCCCAGTTAGGGGTTGCCACAGTGCTAATGTTTGGTAGTGGATTTTTACGTTCCAAGTTACCAGCCCTGATGCACAACCTTCAACGAAGGCACGCCCATTCACGCACGCCTCCACACAGAAGATGCTCTAGCTGAGAATCGAACGCGACAACGTCTTGCTGTGAGGCAACAACGCTACCGCAGCACCACTACTGCGGTATATTTTGGATCTGGAGAATAACCAGTCATATTACTTGACTGGGGTCTCTGAAGTGACCCCAGCTCTATCAAATAAACTATTCCTAACTTTATTAAAGTCACCACAGTCTGCACTAAGAATGACCATGCCTGCATGGAAGGGTTTCCTTATAAAGAGTGCTACTAAAATTTGAATCAGTGTGGACTGGTCCCATCCTTCTTGACTGGTACTCCTCTCAAATGTCAGAATGTATGCCTCAAGATCATCATCCTGGCTCAGAGGTTTGAAGGGATGTTCAGACTTCGTCTGAGTGATAGATTTAGTTACCACCAACATCCCCTTGACCTGTTTGCGAGAGATGATCACATCAAGAGATTAGCTGCTTTGTTTGTTGTTGTGGTGGTGGTGAATTAACTCTCCTGTTTATGGCAGCAACTGATGGAATCTGTGGTATTCAACTAGACTCTGTTGGAAGCTTCTCTCACAATCACATACTTACACGTGGTTGCAAGTCTGTCATGTCTCACACTGATGAGCAGATTGAAACACAAACTGAAGCAACATTACACAAGTTTCTTTCACACGGTCTTATCCTTGTGAGCAGTAAGAACATACAGAAGATAAATTAACATAAAAAAATTTTTTTTTCCCCTTTTTTA
>NC_056726.1:384290467-384337089 GCF_019279795.1 Protopterus annectens
AATATGCTGGAGTGTGCAAGTATGCAAGTCTGCATACACAATGCCCTTACTTGAGGCAAATACATTTTATGACTTCCTGGTCTTAACAGAGCAAGCACACATTCCTGGCCAGTGCCACTTCCCTCCTACAATGAGGGAGAAGTATCACATAATGGGTTCTTCTCTGTCCTTCCTCTAGCCAAACTCCTCCAGCTCCAAGGCTGCTCAATGATCCCAAGATTCTCTGGGTTAATTGTTAAGGCTATATCCCTCAAAGACAGAAAGCTGATATTTTGGTATTACTTTTCTGCTAAAATAAGACAGCTCAGACTAATGAGTCAAAGAAACCACTAAGCACTGCCTTTAGATTGCTCTGCAAAAACGTAGTTCATGAAAAATTAGTTACAGAAGATCTTGGGGAAGTTTGTACCCTGAAAACCTTTCATGTGCTCTCCAAAACTGCTGTTCACCATCTTATAGACTTTGCAAGGCAGCTGTAGGAGTATGACATATTAATGGCTTTAAAGTACTATTATGCTTAATTTTACATCACTTCAAAATGCTGGTCAAGTTTAGAACAGCCACTACCCGAAGCAGGTTTGCCATACCTATAGATTAATCTGTACAGCAGCTGTCCACAAGCAGTTTCACCTCTGAAGCTTATCACTGAACAGTAAAAGAAATCCTGTACAAAATGTGTATTCTCCCATCACCAAAAACTTACCACTAATGTACAGATTATTGCATCACCACCCCCAATACTGCTTACTTACCTGTGAGGCTGCCAGACAGAGCAGCATCCAATGTGGACACTTGGAAAAGACGCAGTGCCTCATCGACATCAGCCTCTGTGGCAAATGGCTGCAACTTCATCTTACTTAGCGACTCTGCAATCCTCACAATGGCTTCTAGCTGCCTAAAACCAGGGAGAGAGAGAGGGAGAAGAAAATTAATTCTGCAGATTGCACTGCGTTACTGTTTAAGGTGGGCAAGCACTGCATACCTCAACAGCAATTTTGCAACACAAAACCACACCACTTACACAATCAGTGCTGCCATTATCTCTGCAAAAACTTTAAAGTCAGAAAAAGGCCAGATTACGCTATGTTTCAGCAACATTTAAATACATGTGTGCGCACACAGACACACACCTTTATACTTTTGGGAGCTTCATTTCTTGAAACATTTGCCAGGTTACAAGTAAAACCTCTACCAACCACTTGTCTAACTGATGCGTAACAGTATTAACCAAAGTCGCACTCAATAACAGTAGGGATTCATATACATCCGTTAGTAAAACCCCTACTGTTGCACAAGCCCTCCATGGAAACCTAGCAGTTTTTAAGTGCTTCGTTATCAAGCATTCACCACCGGTGTTAGGACAGCCACCATGGAAATCTTTATCTTTTACCCCATAGTCAGTTACCACAGAAAAACTGAAATTAGAAGGGAAGGACTAAGTTCACAGGAAAACAAAGGGGATGTACATTGGGGAGGGGTCCATGCATGTGACTTGCCTACAGATGTTAGTAAGATCTCTGTCAGCACTAAAACTTGAACAGCTTTACAGTGGGACTGGAGTTCTCTCCAATTAAAATTGGAGACGACACCAGTCAGCAGTAAGTAATGTAATACTGTGGGACAGCAAGTACTGTAACACAAGGTTCACATCTGGGTCAAGCTCCTCAGCATCTTTGTGACATAACTCACACTTCTGGCCTTCACAGCAACAATATCAACAAAAACAGGATAAATGGAACAAGCACAAATGCAACAAAGTTACTATAATGTTCAAATGTGTGGTGGTGGCCTTAGTTCAGTGCAAAGTGCAACACAGACCTTGGACTACACAAAGGACACTACATACTGGGCAAGGAACTACCAACATAACCGAAATGGGGGACCTAGGTATTACAAAAATATGTTGCATACTACAAAACTGGCAGCTTATGTGAAAAGGCATTAAAAAGACGCATCTGGACCTGTAGAACAAATAACCACTAAAAATGAAAGTTATCAATTATGTTTGTACAGACAGAGAATAAGCCAACGGAATATGTTGCAACAGTTCTACAGACTGCATATCTGAAAGGGCACAAGTCCAATAAACCTACACAGTTACAACAGATTAGAAAAATTATTATAGGAACTCTGGTGAATAAACATAGAAAAAATAAATTACTGGGCATGCGTGTGTGGGGGGGGGGGGGGCAGCACATTTCAGAGACTTTTTTTTTTTGAAAAAGGCTATTACACTGGAGACCCAATGCCACTTAAGGGTGATATCAAATCTGTTTTCAGATGGGTGTAAATACATGGAACAGCATTCTGAAGACTCTGGCATCAATCAATGCTGGGAATTTAAGAACTTGCATATTGTTTACAAGGAACTAGAAGGTGCACACTTGAAAACGGGTAAACAGGGCAAGCAGCCTCCATCTGCCACAGATTTCTTCACTTTTCCAAAGACACAGATGATGGGATGCCTTTTAATGAAGTAATATTAAAGATCAAAACGGTCCAGTTTAAATCTTCAGACTGCATCAGCTGTGTTTACAATAGAAAACTTTGCCAAAGAAATGGTGTTTTAACACTTGTGTACCAAGGAAAACCAAAATAAAACATACTTCACTTCCAATTGTGTAGACAATATTCCAAAATATATCTATATGAAATTAAAACTGACCATGGTACACAAGACATGAAGAGATGGAATGTGTGGTAGAGTGAGCCTCTATGTGAGCACACATATGCAAGTACTTTATACAAATTATATTGTACATAGACATCAGTTCAGCGATCCAGTAGGTGTAGCTCTCCAAACCACATGCACACAGCAGTGTTCAACAAATACTAATACAAACAAAACTGTAACAAGTTTAGTTCAACTACTACAGCAACACAAATGGAGAAAAACAAACTTTAAAAAAACAATATTATGATATAAAGTAAGGATAAAATACAAATGTGTTAGGGACTTAACATTACTGTAGATAGAGTAGATTCACTGTTGCAGTCTTCACACATTGGGGATAGCCTGAGTGCAAGTAGGCCATGGTTGTCTCGGTTTTTAAAGCTTTACCCCTATCCTAGGATTCAGACAATGCTTTTCCACCAAGGTGCTAATAAAGTTGATGAAAATGTGCACTGGCAGATACCATCTTCAGGTCTTTACTGCTATCTCGTTTGTGTAGCAATTAATGTTTTGCAATGCTCAGTCCAGTCAGACTGCATCCTCCAGCAGCCAGGTAAGAGAAAAATAATTCCCTGTGGGATACTTCTCTTTTCCCTGCTACATGGTTTGGTTTGTGCCAGATTCAGAGTCTAGTTCTGAAGAGCACTTTTTTTTCTTACGTTTAACAAAGTTCAAAACAGAAAGCGATGTCCTCCATTTAATTGCAGTGTTCCATTTGTGGAACTAGGTCAAAAGAGGACAGCAGTCATCTCTTCTAGGAAAGTCTTTAATCAGGAACCATTTTCCAAGTGGAAAGTTTATGACTGCAAAGACAATTTGCTCAAACTGTAGAACTAGAGAGAATCTTGATGAATGGCCCCTTTCCAAGAGAGGGTACCTCTTCTATAGAGGCCTGTTGTAAGATCTACTTGGTTCAGAGCTTTTTAAGTTGATCTGAAACAGAAGAAATGCCAGCAAGTTTAGGGAGGGAAGCAAGAGTCTGTAGGCTAATCTGATGTTGCTCAGCACCCACTTGTCTTGGGTAATGTGACCCATTCATGATGGCAGAGGTAACTTTACTCTTGGCTTAAAAAGTAGGAGAGTTTGGCGGAAGGTTGGAGGGGTAGAATTTGAGGGGAAGGGGGGTCCACTAGGCCTGGAAGTAGATTCTGGTCACCATTTTTATGTTTCCTCAGTGGTCTATCCCTTCCGAGCCTTTCTCACTTTGCCTTTGTTGTGAGGAAAAGGACCAGGAGTTGCTGGAATAGTTACCATCAACTCTAGGTATCTTTAGCTGCAGAATACTCTTAACAGTCTACATAGATTTATCCTTCTTCAAATGTTTTTTTTTTTTTGAAAACAGCCACTGCTTTGGGTCTAAACAAAAAAATCTCTATAGGAGGGGCATCTAGAATCTCAGACTTTAACATGATCTGATAACGGATCCTGAATCAGCTGTCCTGCCTGATGCTTCAAGAACATCATAGCCACAATGCAAAAACAGAAAGAGTTGCAGTATCCAGCAATTCTTTGCAGGCAGCTCAATCTTCCATGCCCTCTATTTCTTTTTCATATGGCTCAGAGTTTCCTGGTACTTAATCAAATGAGACTGGTAGTATACAGTTCTCAATCAGGGTGGCAGAAGTATAAGATTTTTTGCAAAAAAGATATAGTTCTCGCTCGAGTCAGCACTTCAGGATCAGTAGTAGGATTCCTATTGTAGGGATCCACATCCACTAGGATTCCTATTGTAGGGATCCACATCCACTACTTAACACAGGAGGAATGGTCGAAGGTTTATGCTCGGGGAACTTAAATTCTCTAACCCTCTTCTTAGACTAAGGATAATCCTGAGCTTCCCAGTGGAAATACTCCCTCATCTTAAGCAGTGATGCTTCAAAATGAAATCCTCAGGCTGGGGACATTTTAGTTTCAGCGAGTCAGAATTGGCATTTGAGCCTGTGGACAAACTGTTCTACACAAGCCCACTCTGAATCATAAGAATTTGATGATTCCTGGGGGTCCCTTTTTCCAGAAACAGATTCTGTATGAGCAGGTGGTCTTAAGGACTGTCCTGTATGGAAGGAAACTACAATCTGAAGCAAATCCTCAGCCAGTCTAAGGACGTTCTGCTGGTAGGCTTGTGGGGGTTCGGAGCCTGAAGGCCTAGGCTGAGACATGGCAGAATGGATCATTTTAGGTTTGGCCTTAGGCTTGGGCCTGGGTGTGGCAGAGGTACTGGGACCAGGACACAGGCAGTTGTGGTCTGAGCATAGTCAATTAACAACCCCTTGGAGACCCTAACACAGGAGTCAGGAACAAAGCACACTGACAATCCTAGTTTTCATTTATATAAATGTATGATCATCAAAACATCACTTATGACATAAGCAAAGATGTTTCTTGTTTACAAAACAAAACACACAGGCGTCTGAAGCAGAGGCATGCTATGTGGTCTCAGACCTAAGTGACAACCCTTGTCCTTCGACTTGTGTGGCGGTGAAGAGACACGTTGGACTCCAAAGAGCACTCAACAGCAGTCTCAGTCAAGACACTTCCTCGGTCGATAAAAGGAATTTATTTTTATTTATTTTATTTTACATTTGTTGACCGGGATAGTCTGACTGGATATATGTCCATTTTCAGCAAAGGCCTGGGGAGAAAAGCTCCAAGGTTGACGATGACAAACAAAGATGCTTTTAGAAAGAAGTTGCATATATTCATGAGCACTTTTTGCATAAATTGCAAAGGCACTGCCTGCCCTTCAACAATTACAAAAGTCTGGGCAGACTGGCTGAATGTGAAGCTGTGTCTGCCATCCTATGAAGTTTGTGCACTTCTCCTTACATTTGAGAGGTGTCGAGAGAAGGCCAGTGGATAGCATAATGTGTGAAGATCCTAGGTGGCCAATTGCTAGAGAAGAGAAAAGGGTAAGGGACTCTGCCCTACAACAAATTGTACACTTATTGAAATAAGCACAATGGGGACAATTTGGAATGTCATTCCCCGGGCCCAAGTAGAAAAGTCATAGGGAGTGAATGTCCCAAAGTGGAATCTGTTTTCCATAATCAAGGCAGATATTAGTTCTAGAACTCAAACTAAAAACAGAACTCAACTAATAACGCAGTCAAGAGAAATGTTAAGTTTTCTCCAATGGGTCACAGCTTTGAGAAGTACTCTGGTCTTCAGACCAACCACCACAGTCTACAATGTAGATGCTTTGGGCCAACCACCACAGTCTACAATGTAGATGCTTTGGGCTTTCACAGCAAGAGACAGTTGCAAGATGTTACTGACCAATGACCTTTATATCCAGACACCACGACATTCAGTGCAGGGAATCTGCAAGCCCACGAGGACAGAATTAAATCACTGGTACTCATGCTGGATAAGAGTAAGACAGCAAGAAAACCACATTAACTACAACAGTGAAACACTAACATCTGCTAGCACATCTGTTTGCATTTGCAAGGTCTAGAGCTCATTTTCTCCAACCTGCTGATACTTAGATGCAAATCTACTGATTGTCACAATTTCCACTAGATTAGACTAAAATACCAATCCTACAAGACCTGTGATATGTACATTTTGTGTTTCTACTGAGTTTACTGCAATAGCTGTGGACTTTTTTGGTGATTAGTGACCGTGGAAAAAGAGCATGGCCACTTCTAGGCCTCTGGATTTCTGTACAACCTTGGAATGTCATTTTGATATTAGTCATGGCACTCACTTAAATTTTTCGGCCTTTTCACCTTTTTCATGTTAACTGCCTACATTTGCTCAGCACTGCTTATTGAGCAGTGGCATTTAACTGTACACTGTATAGACATATCTTGAGACATTTTTCCCCGTTTTACCTAACCTCTCCAGATAATTACTGATTAGTGTTTCGCAATACCTGCATTTTAGAAAGATGCCTGCTTTTACACAACTAGACTACATAGCTGCTCTACTTTAGTGAAGTTTGCTTATACTTGTTCCACATTACCCTTTGCAGTTAGTTGCTCTGCATAGTGCAATATTAAGTAGTTACGCATTGCAGCTATTTTCCTCCACAAGTCCAATATCCATCTCATTTAACAGAATACAATAGTCAGTATATTTGAACAAACTCTCATAATGCCTGGATGGGAACTGGCATAAAGGTTAAGTTATTTACCTCACATGCTTAAGGTACAGGGTTTTATTCTCACCTTTAAAAGGGAAACTGGCCAGGCTTAAAATGGCCTGGAAAGGCATTTAGCCTAGTCAATTCCCAGTTAGAGCATCTTCTGTGTGGAGACATGTGTGAATGGGCGTGCCTTCGTTGAAGGTTGTGCATCAGGGCTGGCAACTCTGCACATAAAAATCCACTGCCAATTATTAGCGGACCGGAGTTCCACTGTGGCGATCCCTAACTGGGAAAAGCCGAAAGACGCAACTTCCCTATGAGGCTTAACACTCAGTCTTCCTTCCGTTACCAGCCTCAATGCACTTGTTATTTATAAGCAGTGTAGCAACTGCCCGGTGCTCACAGATAATGAACTTCTACTGATTACCACATATTCTATTTGTGTTTGATGCAATTTAACATGGCCTCATTCTCTCGAAAGGACACAAACTGATTAACACACTATATTAGTCCATACTAAAATGTTACAGTGAGGCTGTAAAAAAAAAAAAAAAAAAAAAAAAAAAAGCCCGACAAACCTGCTTAGGTCTACAACGTCTAGGTTTCAATGAAAATCAAATTCCACATCACCTTCTGGCACAATGCCAGCAGAGAGTCATCCGAATGCAAATCATCCCAGATCCAATACACAGAACTACTCTACTACTCCAATAAAAAAATAAATAGAACAGAATAGCACTAAGAGCTACTCTTAAAAAACACCGTCTGATGATACAATAGTCAGACATACTGATTCTCCTCTCTAAGTTGGACAAAGTGATAATGAGGTTATCAGATCCTGGCACCTGAAAGGCAACTTAAGGGCCCTTATAGGTTCATACTAGGCTATCTGCCCTAGGGCATTTATAAGCCTAGCCAGAGTGTGTTTGGCTTTCGCCACCCATTTTAAATTAATTTTGCTATGCCCTTTTTTGAGGTTAGTATACTGTGCCTCTGTCTAACAGTGACACAGAAGTGATACCCGGGGTAAACCTACGATCTCCCATCCACTCAAGATTCCTCTTGAAGAGAGTCAATGAGGGACTCTGCCTAACCTGGACTGGGATTTTATTCCAGAGTGAAGGGAGCCTCTGGGTTATGAATCTGTCCCTCCAGCATGTCCTGTTTATTTCAGTGCTGAGATTCAAGTCTCGAGCGCGTAGCTCGATGGGATTTGGATTTTCTGAGATGCAGCATGTCCATTAATTCCGGGTTGGACATAGCTTTATACGTCAGGCACAGATCGCCTCTGAGCAGGCGGTATGCCACTGAGTAGTGCTGGAGTTTCTTTAACCGGGCAGCATATGGCATCTGTTTGAGCCCTATGATCCTCTTGGTGAGGTACTTTTGGGGTCTTTCCAGTTGCTGCAGGTGTCTGGTAAGGTACATCCCAAAAGGGGCATTGTACTCAATTATGGGCCTGATGAGGAATGAGTAAAGAGGCACAATGACCTCCCCTGATCTAGATGTGAATCCCTTCATGATTAGGTGGGCTATATAAAATGTTTTTCTAACCACTTTGGCCACGTGGTTGTCAAATGAGAGATTGCTATCAACTTGGGTCCCTAATTACTTCTTCTGTACTTAATGGATTACCACCCATGTGGTAATTTGTGGGCACTTTGTTTTTGCCAAAGGGGATGACTATACACTTTTTGGAGTTTAGCTTGAGGCCATGGCTCTGGCACCAGTTGTCTGTTTCTATGAGGCCCCTTTGTATCGGCTGGAGAGGCGATTATGGCGTCCAGTTTGCAGTCATCTGCGAACTTAATCAGCCACAGTCCTTCCATGTTGGCCTGTACCTCAGAGAAATAAATATATACCGAACAAGAGAGGTCCCAGGACAGAGCCTTGGGGGACGCCACTTGTAACTGGTTTGGAGTCTGACATGGCTCCAGCAATTCTAACCATGTGGGTCCGGTCCTTGAGCCAGTTTGCAACCCATCTAGTGACATAAGGGTCTATATTTAAGCTGGTGAGCTTATCTATAATGCCAGAGTGGGGTATTGTATCGAAGGCTTTTGCGAGGTCCAGGTAGGCTGTGTAGACCACCTTCCCCTCGTCAATGACCTTGGTGACTTTCAAAGAAATCAACCAGGTTTAAGAGGCAGGATCTGCCCTTAAAGCCGGACTGGGTAGGATCCAGTGTCTGTAGGTCCCCAATATCTTTATTTATGAGGTCCATGATGATCCTTTCCATGGCTTTGCAGACCTAGCTAGTCAGGCTTATGGTGCGATAGTTTCCAGGATCCGTTGAGGCACCACCTTTGTGTAGAGGGACCACTGTTGCTGTACGCCACTCTTTGGGTACATATCCTGTAGTAAGGCTGAGATTGAACAGTAGTTTTATGTTTGGGTTTAGCTCTTCTTGGAGTTCATGTAGGACGCAGCCCGGAACACAGTCTGGTCCCATTGATGCTGTGTTTTTTTGCTTTGGAGAGGGCAGCTCTTACCTGAGCATCTGAGATGTCAGGGGGGCAGCACTCTGCTGGGATAAATATTTGCCCTTTTGGTGGGGAGGGGGGGGGAGGGTTTGCGCTAAATCTGTCAGCTAGGATGTTGGCAATGCCTGTGGGTTTGGTATATTTTTTGTCATTTTGGACTAATTCTGAGCATATCTGGGAATTCCCATCCAGGTTCCTAACAACTACAGAAAGCCTTGTGATTATCCTTAGTGTCCTGTGCAATTTTTCTCTCGAAGCTGGCCTTAGACGATTTTATGAGTGCCCATAGTTTTTTGCTAATACTGATCAGAGATGCCTTCCCTTTTTGGGATTTTGCTCTATCATGTAGTAGCTTCCTCCTTCTATTGTATAGTTTGTTTATGGCTGGGGTCCACCAGACAGGACATCTGCCTTTGGAGGATTGGGTCTTGATTTTATTTGGGATTGCATGATCCATGCATTCCTGAAGGTGTTCATAGAATGCGTTTATAAAGGATTCTGCTGTCTGGGCCATATTTTTCACAGGCCCTGGGGCTTTGAAGGATTCCACCTCGGTTTTGAGGAGTGTGAAATTTGCTTTAGAGAAGTTTTTCACTGTGGTTTTCAGGGCAGGGGGTGGAGCCCGGATGTGAATATCCAGTGAGATTAGTTTATGGTCTGATCTTACCAGTGAGGGATACACTTCTGGTCTGGAGCATAGAGTCCCCATGTTGGTGATGATTAGGTCCAGTATGTTTTCCCCTCTTGTGGGAGTGGTAACAAGTTGTTCCATAGCATTTGAGTTTATAAATTCTAGGAACCTTTGAGCTAGGGTGTTGGAGCTAGAGTAATGCTCCCAGTCTAGGTTTGGGTAGTTGAAGTCGCTAGGTATAATGGTGTTTGGAGAGACCTTCATATTTTCCAGTGTTCTCAGGAAGGCTGAGTGGAGTTCCTGGGTTTGGGAGGGTGGTCTGTAGCAGGCTATAAACTGGAAGGCAGTTTTACCCACTGTTAGTTGCACATGGATAGTCTCTGATGCTTCGTGCTGTGCCACCAACCTGGAGGTGTGGGTATCTTTGACGAATATTGATACCCCCCCTCCTTTTGTAGTACGGTCCAAGTTTTGGGGCCGAAAAGCATGGTATGAGGTATAACCTGGTAGTGCTGGGGTGCTCTCGGGAGCCTTGAACCAGGTTTCTCTTACTGCACAGATACCATGCTAAAGGAGAGTTTTGAGTGCGTGCATCTTGAGGTTTAGACGTCTGGCATTGAGTAGCATTACTCAGTTTCTTATCCCTTGTGATACCTACGGAGGTGGGTTTGTCTTTTGAGCCTTGCCTAAAAAAGGCACTATGGGGGTAGCAAGAGCCTTTGCCAATATCCAAAAGCCCAGGGGTGACAGGTGCAAGCCGTCCCTAGCTAAGCATCGTGGCTTGTCGAGCACGTCATCCCAGGCTGACAGGCATTGGAACCCCTTTGAATGACACCAATACTTAAGCCAGTTGTTGATATTGATCATCTTGTCTTCATATTGTGGCATCATTCTTGGTGAGGGTAAGATGCTACTCAAGGTTAGGGTCATACCGGCCTGGGCTACATGCTCAGAGAGCTCCTCTATGTCTTTTCATGTAGTCCAGGGAGGTATGTCTCAGGTAATTCACACCAGCATGGACAATGACTGAGTCATATTTGTACTTGCCTTGGAGTGACCTGAGTGCTTGTGTTACGTGGCGGATCCTAGCGCCCGACAAGCAGCTCACCGTGACCTTCTCCTTGTTCAGCCTGGTGAGCGGGACGTCAGTGTGCCTGACGATAGAGTCACCTATTACAAGTGTATCAGGTGTGTTGTTTAGCCTTAAGGGCTGTGACTGTTCGGCACACTGGCTTTGTGAGCTATGTGTTGCACGAGTTTTGTTTTGGGGTAGCGGTTGCTTGGGTGTCTGCTTTGGAGGTCTCTGCTGCTTAGGCAGATTTTTATTTAGAGCCTCCGAGTATGTTTGTGTGTGTTTATGTGTTTGGCTTGCTGTCGTGGTAGGTCTATGTGAGATTGGAATTGTAGTGAGAGTGTTGTTTCCTTCTCCTCCTGACTGGTTTCGCCAGTACTGAGTTGAGAGAGCTTAGCCTCCAGTATGGCTATATGGTTGCATCTCTCACATGTGTTGAAATTTGTTGGGAGGAGGAGAGGGTTGTCTATGTACATGAGGCAGTTGTAACATCGCCTTATTCCCAGATTCACCAGCTGGACCGGAGAGGAGATTGACAACTGACCTTTGGACATGCTACAATAGTATTGGGAATTCCTTTATAATCGAAAAAAAAAAAAGGCCAATGGGGAACGAGGTACTCTAGGGGAGTTTGTGAGGGTGTAGTGCTTTTAATATTTTAGTGCTGACTTATATAATTGCTTTAGTGAGCAAGTGCCAGGTAACTTAAATGCAATGTGTTTCAGGTAACTTAAATGTAAAAATGACAAAAAGTAACTTTCTTTCAAGTGAAACAAGGAAATAAGTACAGTAAGCAATGCAGATATCACTAGGGATACACAGAAGCGCTGAAAAGCCGCGTTTTAGGTGGAATTAGCGTTTCAGGGAAATAAGCAAACAAGCAGCATACAAATAAAGCTAGATTCAGCAGGCCTGGATCTAGTCTATGCTACAGCAAACAAGGTGTACCAATTTCATTAAGAAACCGTTCGAATATGCAGGCACTATAAGCCTTTAACCAGAAATTCCCAGCTCAAAAGGGCAGAGTCCAGCCTCTCCTCCCACAAGAGTGCAGACCACAAACCTTCTTAATGTAAAACAACTGGGGTGAAGCCCAAGTGCTTAAACCAGAATTAATACACTTTTAGAATAACAGACACTGAGCCCTCAATCAGCAGTTCCCAACTTAGAAGGATGTAAGCTACCTGTCCTGCCACCACAGTGCAGGCCACAAACCTTCCTAATGTAAAACAACTGGTCTGAAGCCCAAGTGCTTAAACTAAAAAGCTTAGAATGAGTTACACCAAGCAGTAATAAATACAACAGAGTACTTTTAAGAAGATGCAAAAGCAAAATAAAGTAGGAAGAAACACAAATACAGTAAGAGCAGAATTTTTTTTTTTTTTTTTTTGAGTAAGCAAATGAGATGGGCCCAGGAGTTACAGGACAGAAACAAGTGCAAATGCAGGCCTTCAAATCAGAAAGTTGAGAGAGATGGAAGACTGCCCAAACGGCCAATAACTACAAATTCTGGGCCAGAACCACTCCTTATGTGGTAGACAGGTTACCTAGTACTTCCCTCCAACACAGAAAGGCTTGGGGGCTCAGAAGCTTACAAATAGTCCTGGATACAGCAAATCTGTATCTGGAACACTAATTACAGGAAAGGTAGGAAACAGGCTTACAATTTTTTTTTTCTTTCAGAAAAGTAGCAAAAACAGTAGTAAAAACAATTCACATGCAGTGCAAGCTGGCACACTTGAGTATGTTGCAGTATTAGTCCACACAGTTTGAAAAATTGTAATTAAATTAAAAAGGACTAAAAGCAAGTGCAGAAAGGGTTTATTACGTAGAATGCAGTAAAGAGATGGGACTGGGGGAGTGTCCTAGATCAAATCTACAGTGGGGCGGGCACTGCAAAAGCCACCAAATTTAAACTACTACCAGAACAGGGAGGGGGGTGGGGAAAAGTTTCAACAGAGATGTGAGGAATCAGAGTGCAAATTATAAAACCCAAAAAATATATACTGATCTCTGTATAGTTGCAGAACAGTAAGACAACAGATATCTAAGCAACAATTTAGCTCTATAATACAGAATAATGCAGAAAAATATTCTCAGCTCTATATATCTGCAGAAAGTCTTGTAAGGCTGTTCCACTTTAAATGCAGACTGCTGCTATTAACAGTTCAAATTAATGAACATACTGCACCTCAGAAAATCCAAATCCCATCGAGCTACGCGCTCGAGAGACTTGAACCTCAGCACTGAAATAAATAGGACATGCTGGAGGGACAGATTCACAACCCAGAGGCTCCCTTCACTCTGGAATAAAATCCCAGTCCAGGTTAGGCAGAGTCCCTCATTGACTCTCTTCAAGAGGAATCTTGATGAGTGGATGGGGGATCGTAGGTTTACCCCTTAACCCCCTTTCACCTGGCAAACATCATAACATGGCAGCGGTTAATGGGGGAGTGAATGACTTGGTGCATAAAACCCCAAGGGCATGCAGAGAGATGTCAGAACACACCATGCATGCATGTTACAAATGCAGGTAATACTCTGCTCCGAGTGGAATCCTTCCTTCTCCAAGAATGAGGCCTAGGTAACAAAACTAATTGGCTAAACAGTGTCATTCCAGGGGTTGCCAGTAGGTGTCAGAATAAGACAAGATACTAGACAGCCCTACTTGGCTTTGCCAAGGATGGTCTGCACCTCTTCTTAGGTTGATAGCCTAGTATGAACCTATCTGCCCTAGGGCATTTATAAGCCTAGCCAGAGTGTGTATGGCTTTCGCCACCCATTTTAAATTAATTTTGCTATGCCCTTTTTCGAGGTTAGTATACTGTGCCTCTAACAGTGACACAGAAGTGATACCCGGGGCAAACCTACGATCCCCCATCCACTCAAGATTCCTCTTGAAGAGAGTCAATGAGGGACTCTGCCTAACCTGGACTGGGATTTTATTCCAGAGTGAAGGGAGCCTCTGGGTTATGAATCTGTCCCTCCAGCATGCCCTATTTATTTCAGTGCTGAGGTTAAAGTCTCTCGAGCGTGTAGCTCGATGGGATTTGGATTTTCTGAGGTGCAGCATGTCCATTAATTCCAGGTTGGACATGGCTTTATACGTCAGACACAGATCGCCTCTGAGCAGGCGGTATGCCACTGAGTAGAGCTGGAGTTTCTTTAACCGGGCAGCATATGGCATCTCAACGGTGAAAAAAGAAGGGTAGAAATCACCAAAGCATACGAGGTGGCAAACTTGATTGTTTATGGAACAAGGTAGTAATTTATGTACTATTTAAATTAAGGCACTTTGTGGTACCACTGTTTGTCTGAAGAAGTTCGGACATAGGGCCGAACGAAAAACACTTTGAGTGTTTAACGTTACTTGTTTTGTTTTGTTCGTACCTTGCCAAAAATAAACTGCTGCATTTTTTAACGTGGATTACTACATGCGTGCATGGTTTAAATAACATTTTCTTGGATACTGCTGGTTTTACGACAAAGTTTGCCACCTCGTATGCTTTGGTGATTTCTACCCTTCTTTTTTCACCGTTGTGTTGCTTTGTTTCGCCACTTTGGTTCCTAGCATATGGCATCTGTTTGAGCCCTTTGATCCTCTTGGTGAGGTACTTTTGGGGTCTTTCCAGTTGCTGCAGATGTCTGGTAAGGTACATCCCAAAAGGGGCATTGTACTCAATTATGGGCTTGAGGAGGGATGAGTAAAAAGAGGCACGATGATCTCCCCTGATCTAGATGTGAATCCCTTCATGATTAGGTGGGCTATATAAAATGTTTTTCTAACAACTTTGGCCATGTGGTTGTCAAATGAGAGATTGCTATCAACTTGGGTCCCCAGGTCCCTAATTACTTCTTCCGTACCTAATGGATTACCACCTATGTGGTAATTTGTGGGCACTTTGTTTTTGCCAAAGGGGATGACTATACACTTTTTGACATTTAGCTTGAGGCCATGGCTCTGGCACCAGTTATCTGTTTCTATGAGACCCTTTTGGAGGATGCTTGTGTCGGCTGGAGAGTCTATTATGGCGCCCAGTTTTCAGTCATCTGCGAACTAGGTCAGCCACAGTCATTCCGTGTTGGCCTGTACCTCTGAGAAATATATACCGAACAAGAGAGGTCCCAGGACTGAGCCTTGTGGGATGCCACTTGTAACTGGTTTGGAGTCTGACATGGCTCTAGCAATTCTAACCATGTGGGTTCTGTCCTAGAGCCAGTTTGCAACCCATCTAGTGACATAGGGGTTTATATTTAAGCTGGTGAGCTTATCTACAATGCCCGAGTGGGGTATTGTATCGAAGGCTTTTGCGAGGTCCAGGTAGGCTGTGTGGACCACCTTCCCCTCGTCAATGGCCTTAGTGACAGTTTCAAAGAAATCAACCAGGTTTAAGAGGCAGGATCTGCCCTTAAAGCTGAACTGGGTAGGATCCAGTGTCTGTAGGTCCCCAATATCTTTATTGATAAGGTCCATGATGATCCTTTCCATAGCTTTACAGACCAAGCTAGTCAGGCTTATAGTTTCCAGGATCCGTTGAGGCACCACCTTTGTGGAGAGGGACCACTGTTGCTGTATGCCACTCTTTGGGTACATATCCTGTAGTAAGGCTGAGATTGAACAGTAGTTTTATGTTTGGGTTTAGCTCTTCTTGGAGTTCATGTAGGACGCAGCCCAGGACACAGTTTGGTCCCATTGATGCTGTGTTTTTTTGCTTTGGAGAGGGCGGCTCTTACCCAAGCATCTGAGATGTCAGGGGGGCAGCACTCTGCTGGGATAGATATTTGCCCTTTTGGTGGGGAGGGGGGAAGAGAAGTTTGCGCTGTACCTGTCAGCTAGGATGTTGGCAATGTCTGTGGGTTCGATGTATGTTTTGTCATTTTTGGACTAATTCTGAGCATATCTGGGAATTCCCACCCAGGTTCCTAACATAACTAAAGAAAGCCTTGTGATTATCCTTAGTGTCCTGTGCAATTTTTCTTGAAGCTGGCCTTAAACGATTTTATGAGTGCCCGTAGTTTTTTGCTAATACTGATCAGAGATGCCTTCCCTTTTTGGGATTTTGCTCCATCATGTAGTAGCTTCCTCCTTCTATTTTATAGTTTGTTTATGGCTGGGGTCCACCAGACAGCACGTCTGCCTTTGGAGGATTGGGTCTTGGTTTTATTTGGGATTGCATAATCCATGCATTCCTGAAGGTGTTCATAGAATGCGTTTATAAAGGATTCTGCGGTCTGGGCTGTATTTTCCACAGGCCCGGGGGCTTTGAAGGATTCCACCTCTGTTTTGAGGAGTGTGAAATTTGCTTTAGAGAAGTTTTTCACTGTGGTTTTCTGGGCAGGGGGTGGGGTCGGGATGTGAATATCCAGTGAGATTAGTTTATGGTCTGATCTTAGCAGTGAGGGATACACTTCTGGTCTGGAGCATAGAGTCCACATGTTGGTGATGATCAGGTCCAGTATGTTTTCCCCTCTTGTGGGAGTGGTAACAAGTTGTTCCATAGCATTTGAGTTTATAAATTCTAGGAACCTTTGGGCTAGGGTGTTGGAGCTAGAGTAATGCTCCCAGTCTATGTTTGGGTAGTTGAAGTCGCCCAATATAATGGTGTTTGGAGAGACCTTCATATTAACCAGTGTTCTCAGGAAGGCTGAGTGGAGTTCCTGGGTTTGGAAGGGTGGTCTGTAGCAGGCTATAAACTGGAAGGCAGTTTTACCCACCGTTAGTTGCACATGGATAGTCTCTGATGCTTCGTGCTGTGCCATCAACCTGGAGGTGTGGGTATCTGACGAATATTGATACTCCCCCTCCTTTTGTGGTTCGGTCCAAGTTTTGAGGCCGAAAAGCAGGTTATGAGGTATAACCTGGTAGTGCTGGGGTGCTCTCGGGAGCCTTGAACCACGTTTCTGTTACTGCACAGATATCGATGTTCTCCATGCTAAGGAGAGTTTTGAGAGCATGCATCTTGAGGTTTAGACTTCTGGCGTTGAGTAGCACTACTCAGTTTCTTATCCCTTGTGATACCTATGGAGGTGGGTTTGTCTTTTGAGCCTTGCCTAAAAAAGGCACTATGGGGGTAGCAAGAGCCTTTGCCAATATCCGAAAGCCCAGGGGTGATGGGTGCAAGCCGTCCCTAGCGAAGCATCGTGGCTTGTCGAGCATGTCATCCCAGGCTGACAGGCATTGGATCCCCTTCTTGTAAGGCTTCTGCATATTAGCTAACACTTTTGCTGCTCCATAATGCTTTTTTTAATGGAGAAAGCAGCTGATGGACCCACATATTAAATTAAAATATGGAGAAAGCAGCTGATGGCAACATATCAAATCCGAATCACATGGTAGCTCTGCTCAATGCCAAAGTCAACAAAATGACAGACCATGAAGGCCTCCAGCAGCAGACTCATGTCTGTGTAATTAATGAAAAAGCTGTATTGGCTCAGAAAGCACTCCATCCATACCTGGGTTTTGCAGCTACCATGTGTTCAGACAAGATAGCAATCGCAGGTGTCTCCAATTTGTAGGGACCATACCAACTCTATGCAGATGCCCCAGGACCTACTAATGGGGCTCAATGAGTTCCAAATTGCACAAATCAAAACCAACAGTTTATAGGCCATTACAGGACACTCTCCATGTCTCCTTATAATCATATAAAGTTTCTAGATGTAATAGAGGACCTCCCTATAAACTACCTACCCAGCAAAACACCTATACCTTAAAATGTAGGATAAGCTCAAAAGTTCTTAGATTTCACAAATAAAAGCTCCCAGAACAGACTGTTAAACTCACGAGAAGGTATAACATTCTTGACTTAGGTCCTTACAAATACAGCTCTGTCATGTACTATTCCCTCGAGAATCTCCTTCCCTGGAGAAGATGGATCATAAACCAATGATTTTCACTATTAGAACCTCAACCTACCATATCTCAGGATACAAGGATTTCAAATTTACAAATCTAATTAAATTCTATTACATTTTCAATATTCATTTATGGCAACATAACCAAACATCACTTCAGCTGGAAGCTACACAGAGTTCAATGCCCACTTAGAGGAAATGTATAGAACTGACAGTACCCAATCTAAATTAAATAAGTTTAAAGGCAAGCCACCCTGTTGGTGCAACAACTAAAAACCAAAGAATAAATGTTGGTGCAACACAACTAAAAACAAAAGAATAAAATTCTTGACATATATAGATGATCAAGGACACCTCAAAAGAACATTAAAAGCTGGACTAAAAACTTGAAGAAAAAAAAAATTACATCAGCTTTAAGGACAACTACAAATATTTCTTTAGTCATGTTAGAAAACTAAGAAATAACTACTAACATTGCGTCGGCATACAAGTTAAAACTTGGTGCCAACTACACTCTGAAAATGACTATTCAAAGCCCACTTATCCCTGCATCCCTCAGATATGCCCCCAATTAAAGATTATGAACTACAGGTGCACTCTGACTAAAAATACATCCGGTCCCATGAAGGATGTACCAGGCTAGTCAGTACCAAGCAAGCCCTGGCAGAGACCCTATTTAACCAGAATATAGCCAATGCAGTGGTGATACCATTCCAAAAGGGTGGCCTCACCACCGACCCAGAGAAATTATAGATCCATCAACTGATAAGTCTCATATGCAGAGGGAAGGAGTATATAATTGACCTGATTTAACTGTGGCATTAGAAATCTCATAGGCTATACCTGCAGCAGTTTGGCTTTGATGGCAGATCCCGCCTAATGACTCTAGTTAACATCTTAGAAAGGGCACAAGCTATTGAAAATGATCATGCAGTCTACACAGCACATGCAGTCTACATAGCATACACTGACCTGGCCAAGGCCTTTGATACTATACCCCAAGCTAGCATAGATAATAAACAGTAAGCACTGCAAACAGATGCAGATGAGGCAAGGTGGACAGGATCATAGGAGGTTGCTAGACTAATGGCCCTGGAGCCCTTACAAGCCTAGCCAAGGGTTTATCCCCCCCAAAAAAAAAAAAACCTCAGTCAGCACCTGTCGCCCCTGTCAATGAGGGACAAAAGTAGAACCCCTGGCACAAATATGTGGTGTCCAATCCACTCATCAAGGTTATGCTTGAAGACAGAGAATTGACTAAGGGACAGAACCTTTACAGTGTAGGAAGCAGATTTCTTAAGAGTATTAATGTAACCAGTAGTGTTCCACAGCACTCCTGTGCTGCAGCCTCTTGTTAGGCACTTATCAGGCCTCTAGCTAACCAAACGTCAGTCGCCCTGCTAGACAGGGGTCCAGGAAAGTAAATAATGTGGGAAGAAATAGCCAGGGAATTGTTATGGCTAGGCTTGTATAGGCCCTAGGGCTGATAGCCTAGTACCAACCTATGAACCTATGACATCTGCAAACTAGAAGTCACTGTGAAATTACCTTCTGATACTAATGCTCTATCACAACAGCTTACACTTCAGCCAACAGGCAAATTAGGTGTTAAGTCATATTTGGTACACAATTCCCTCACCTTTGCATACAAGAGACAATACCCCACACCAAAATGAGAATGTTGAGACATACCTTGGCACTTGGGGTTGATAATTACCTTTATTTGATCAAGTAGCAGTACTCAAAATTCTTATACTTAGTACAACTAACTGCCAAGGTCAGTCACATACTCAGCATTAATTAAGCCAATTACTAATTGCCACATCCCTTTGGGATGTACTAAAATGAAATGAAATGAGCCAGTGCCACAAGCCAGAGCAAATCTTATCTGCATGCTCAGGAGAAATAATGTCTCTTTCTAAATACATATCCCCCGTTACTAACAGCTAAGAATGTGTCCTTCCTTAGTACCCACTTATGGGGAATTGCTGTGATCCTGTTTAATCAGTCATGGAGTTCTGAGTTGGTATACAGGTTCTTCAGGAGCAAACTGTATCGAAGGGGCCGTTACCAAGCCTATGGGTGGATAGCGGCAAGAATGTTTGCTCTTGTTTTTGTAGTACATAATTATGGTATCGTCCAGTAGGACAACATTCAAGATTCCAAGTTTCTGGACTGCCTTGAAGGTTTCGATAGCATGAATGACTATAGGCAATTTAGTTTCTCTAGGACTCCAGGTGCTGTGTACTTTGAGGTCCAAGGTAAATACAACCCTTTGCCACTTCTATATGTGCAGTTTGGGGGAAGGTGGTCTGAAGGTCACATCCTCACTTTGGCCATGCTGTATCCAACATTCCAACTATCTCTCTCCTTGTATGTGCTAGGACTAGGATGGCATGCGCCACTTTTATACACCTAGTAAGCTTCCTCCTGTGCAGGCTGGCTAGTGGACCAGCAGTATGGTAGATACCACATGGGCCAGAATGCCTAGAACTTCCTGGTCATTACGAATGATCTCTCTAGCATATCCTGAAAAAAGGCAGGTTCTACCACAGAAAAAGTTGAACAAGCAGAGGCAGTTTAGGGTGTACTCTAGTGCCTTCTGCATCTCTGGTGTTTGTGCCCAAATCAAGCAATAAGCTAGATAAGCAAAGGTAGAAGTGAATGGCTTTGGTCCTGCACGGAGACATTACTGGTGCCAGACATTCTGTAAAAACTCTTGGCACACTAACCAAGCTGAATGGGGGGAGGGGGTGAAAACTAGTAATGGTAACACTATGCTTAATATGTCAGGCACTGCCTGTAACCTTTTCAAAAGTGGGATGGACATGGAGGCAGGCATTTTTGAGCTCCAATGTTATCAGTACAGCCCAAGAACATAGAAGGAACAAGAATGCCTTTTAAGGTCAACCTGTCAAAGTTGGGAAGCTAGGCATTTCTGATGGTTTGTCAGGCAGAAATCTTTTACTTTTAAGTGCAGTCTGTGCTTTCTGGAGACCATCTGGTCTGTAGTGATGCTTGACCAATACTGCTAAGACGATTCTGACCACCTGTTAATGGAAAAGGCTAGTACTATCAAAGATGTTCCCTGCAGGGCAATAAGCCCAAAGGTTCCCCAGACCTTACTGCTGCCATTTATGGTGGTCTTATGTTTTGTCTGCTTGACATTTCCCTGACCCTAGCAGTAATACCATTCCATACAAGAGTAATTTCCGTTGTACTTGGAAATAGAATGGCGAACTGTGGTAACTGATTCCACTGCCTTTCCTTTAGCATCATTTTTAAGACTACATCGTTTCCATTTTTAAAAAGAAATTCCATATATGCATAGTAAAATGGGATCCAAAAAGCAAATTGTTGTCCAGAGGTTACTTGAGTTTTGCCTTCCCATCCCCAAATACAGGCTGTGTCCTCAGCCAAGAAAGTCTGCTGCAGCAACCCCAGATGCTCCATCCCCAGCATCATACCTACATTGTATGGTATGCTTTCCCAGCTGTGGAACAATCTGAGCTAGGCTGATCATAGTTGACTTTAGGGTTTCAACCTGACGTTCCCCACATCCACCCTGGAGATTATGAAGTATCAAAGCACATTTAAATGTGGGCCTGAATATTTTGGGCCCTGAAGGCCAGAGTTAAAAGTGCAAACTTTTGTCAATACTGGTCAATAAATCTTTCCCAGTCCGAAGGAGTATTCTACCATGGAGTTAGTACACCACCTTACCAATTTCTAGAGGCATCATCTGGATCTACAGTGGGGTTCTTGTACAGGAACATGTGGGGATCCCAAGTCGGATCTGGAGCAGAAGGTGGAAAGGCTGTAATCTGGCTGCAAGGATGCCATTCTAAACAAATGGCCATTTTTTTGTGGGCTCAAGACACAGAAGGTTCATAGGTAGGTACTAAGCTATTGGACCTAGGGCCTATATAAGCCTAGCCAAAAAATGTACCCTGGCTTTCGCTACCCAAGAAAATTACTTTCCTGTGCCCCTATCGAGCAGAGTCACAGAAGTGATCCCTGGGGTGAATTTCCCATTTCCCATCCAATCATCAAGATTTTTCTTGAAGAGTGCTAATGAGGAGCTCTGTTTGACATAGATAGGTAGTCTGTTCCAGAGTATGGGAAGTCTCTGGGACAGGAATCTATCCCTCCAGCATGTTCGGTTTATTGTGGTGACCAGGTTTAGGTCCCTACAGCGTGTAGCTCGGAGGGATTGGGATTTCTTTAAGTGGAGCATGTCCAACAGCTCTGGGTTTGACATAGCTTTGTATGTTAGGCAGAGATCGCCTCAGAGTAGGCGATACGCGATGGAGTAAAGCTGTAGTTTGAGACTGTCTGCGTAGGGCATCTGTTTGAGGCCAGTAATCCTCTTTGTGAGGTATTTCTGTGGTCTTTCCAGTTGTTGTAGATGTCTTGTGAGGTACATGCCAAAAGGGGCATTGTTCTCTATAATGGGTCTAAGGAGTGATGAGTAGAGGGGAACAATGACCTCTTTTTCAGGATGAGAATCCTTTTGTGATGAGATGAGCCACGTAGAAGGACTTCCTGACCACTGGGGCGATGTGATTATCAAAGGAGAGACTACTGTCCACCTGTGTCCCAAGGTCTCATCACATTTTCGGCATGAAGTAGACTACCAGCTATGTGGTAGTTCATGGGTACAGAGTTTTTACCAAAGGGGATGACAATACACTTTTTTGGCATTGAGCTTCAGGCCATGGCTTTGACACCAGGTATCTGTCTCAGTGAGGCCCTTTTGTAGTTTGTCCACATAGTTAGGAGTTTCGATTATGGCTCCTAGTTTGCAGTCATCTGCAAACTTTGTTAGACAAAGACCTTCTGTGTTAGCCTGCACTTCAGAGAAGTAGATAAACAGGAGAGGACCCAGGACTAAACCTTGTGGTACTCCACTTGTCACTGGTCTGAAGTCGGATTTGGAATCCGCTACTTTCACATTGTGGGTTCTGTCAGTGAGCCAGTTGGCTACCCATCTTGTGACATAGGGATTTATACCTAGTTTAGTGAGCTTATCTATAACTCCAGAGTGGAGGATGGTGTCGAAAGCCTTGGCGAGATCTAGATAAGCTGTGTGAACCATTCTTCCCTCATCTATGGCTTTGGTGACTGCTTCAAAGAAGTCAATCAGGTTTAGGAGACATGATCTGCCTTTTACAAATCCAAACTGGGAAGGGTCCAGAGTTTGGAGATTACCAATGTCTTTGTTGAGGAGTTCCATGATGATACATTCCATGGCCTTGCAGACCAGGCTAGTCAGGCTAATGGGGCGGTAGTTCCCGGGGTCCGTCGTCTTGGTTCTTTTCTGGGAATCTGAGATATTCGGAGGCTGTTGCTTGAAGTCAGAGTGTGACTACCCCCAAACTGCATGTCCTCTATTAGGCGTCAGATGCTAAGGCATCTTCAGTATGTGTCAAAGGCTAGAGTGGAGGAAAGCTGTGGGCTTGCATCTAGTTCCTCCTAAGTCCCAAGCAGCTCACTCAAGAGAAGGCAGTTGCCATTTCCCCCCCTTTTCAACCTTAATTGCAAATACCCATTTCCATATCTACATCACCAGCACACATTTTGCCTCTGTACCAGACAGCTGATTTTTGTTATGACTAGCACTTCTGTTGTGATCAGGTGACCAGCTGGGTCTAATGACTGGACACAGCTCATTCATTGGACATGTAGTGGATCCAACAGTCTTCCAACTGTTCAGGATCTCAAGTTACTCATTCTGCTGCATCCCTTGCTGTTCTTGGCCCTGAAGATCAGCACTTGAAGTTAAACATCTTTTTCCATTCTCAACTACAATGCAGATCTTCATGTGACCAAGTTATTTTGTAGTAGGCACTGTACTGCATCCACAGCTATACAATACTAAAATGAAACCAAAAGGGTATAACTTCTGTTATAAGCTGTATTTAACTTCTCACTTTTCTGAATTTGAATATGGTCTGATCTTTGCCACCAAAACACCATACTTGAAACTCTTCCATGGGCACACAAACACAGCTGAGCCTCTGGACTTACATTTACTTTCCAGCCACTATAAAAGTTTGTTGCCCAACAAGACCATTTCTTTGAAGATTTTTATTTAACATGCAAGCTGAATATGTTTTACATTGACCAGGTTAAAACTTCCTCGTTCTGTTTTGCATCACTATTACTCTGTCCTTTACCTAGTAAGGCAACAGACTTACAATTTGCACTAACATACTCAGCAGTAGCCAATACCTTTCTGTGACTGGTGAGCAAGTTTTTTTTTTTTTTTTTTTTTTTTTAAACAGATTCCAGCTTCCTCACTTGTTAAAGAGTTCCACAAATATCAGTACTGGGCCTTTTTTCAATTGATATTGATTCCATCTGTCTTCATACTTTACAATACTACTACAACATACTCAAATGACTTCATAGGAGATTACTAGGCTATTGGCCCCGAGGCCCTAAGCCTATCCAAGAGTTTAGCCAAGTCAGCACACCCAATGCCACTGTCCAGCAGGGACACGGGTGGAATCCCAGGGGTGTATTTTCTGTTTCCCATCCAGTTATCCAAGTTGTGCTTAAAGGGGTAAAGAGGTACTCTGCTTGACGTGGAGACGGAGTCTATTCCACAGATGGGGGAGTCTGACAGAAATCTGTCCCTCCAACAAGTCCTGCTGATGTCACAGACCAGGTTGAGGCCATGTGCGGAGTTACTCAAGTGGAGCTTGACTTGCAGATATGCAGCAGTCCCATCAAGGTGGGGTCCGTAATCACCTTGTATGCCAGAGGTCACCTCTGAGGAGTCTGTATGAAACAGAGTAGAGGGATAAGGCTTTTACACAGGCAGAGATAGGCTATCACAGATATTGGAGGCCCTGGATTCTCCTAGTGAGGAGCCTCTGTGGTCTCTCCAGCTGCTGCAAGTGCTTTGTGAGGTACATGCTGAAAGGGGCATTATCCTCAATAATGGGCCTTACAAGGGAAGAATATAGGGATGTCAGGACCTCCTTGTTCCTTGATGAGATACCCTTACTAATGAGGTGGACCATGTAGAAGGCTTTCCATATAACGGAAGCAACATGGTGGTCAAAAGTCAGGTTGCTATCAACCTGGGTGCCCAAATCCCTGATAACTGATTGCGTGCTCCTCAAAAGACACTATGCATTTTTTGGTATTCAGCTTGAGACCATGTTTCTGCAACCAGTCATTTGAGTGACCCTCTTGGAGGATGTCCACATCACTAGGGAAATTGATGACAGCACCCAGCTTGCAGTCATCTGCAAACCTGGTCAGCCATAGCCCACTGGTTTTGGCCTGCACCTCAGAAAAGTATATCCCAAATTACAGAGGCCTTAAGACATAACCCCAGGTACGCTACTTCATAAGGGTCTACTGCTTGAGGTGGCTTCCCACATTTTGACTAGGTGGATTCTATCAGTGAGCCAGTTTGCTACCCATCTGGTAACATACAGATGGATGCCTAGTTGAGAGAGTTTATCCATTATGCTAGAATGGGGAACAGTGTCAAAAGCTTTGGCCAGGTCAAGGTAGGTGGTGGGCACCATCTTCCCCTTGTCCATGGCTTTGTGGACTGTCTCTTGATTGGAAAATAGATACAGAAGGATTAACCTCTCGGAAATAAATTTGTTTTCTTTTTTCTTTATATACATTTTTTTGGAAAAAGACACAAAGTACTTCTTAATAATCAATGTACAGTTAGAGTAAGACGAGATGCATCAAAACATAACACTATTTTATAATGCCTAAGAGCACTCACATTATGATGTAAAATGCCAAGCAGTTTGGACTGAACGAGTGGAAGTCCTTTTCAGACTGGCTACTCCCACTGGCTGTTGATATAGCAGGCAATTTATGACTGGATATAAATCCTATTGGAAAACAGGCAAACGAGCCAGTGATTGGACAAAATAAAATGGAAAATGAAAACAGCGATAGGCTAGCAATCAAAGCATGCAGTAGCCTTTCGTAGGTTGTGGTCTTTGAAAGCAACTGAAAAGCGACTATTTCTTATCGCAGTTTGAATGCGATGCATGCTTAGATATTATGAGCTTTACCAAGCAAATAACTTCTGCAATGTGATGGAGCTTTACCAAGCAAATAACTTCTGCAATGTGATGGATTCCAATGAAAAAAAGATCGTGAATAGGGATTCAACCTATTAGTTGGTCAATATCAAATTATTTAGCTACTACTGAATGTATCATGTTCTGAAGTGTTTTTGCCTATTTAATGTTAAAGTAAACATGCAATGACAAATTGTGTCCTGATGAGTGCTATATCTTGAGTGCATAAGAACCACCAGCAGTGCAACGTAAATCAGATTGGCTAAGTGAAGGAAAAAGTGGCCCGGATTAGCCACTTTTCTGGTTGGTGCACCTAATCATGCTGCAAGTTCCTGTCCATGTTCACGTAAGAGGCAGCCTGGATGTCACTGGGTCCCATGAAGGCTGTATTTTCCTGATGTGTTCTCATGTAAAAAAGCCTATAAACGAACTACCCTCCCTGTTAGTCATCTATAGCAGACAGACTAGCGACAGTTCTCTTTACGCAGGTTCATACTACTTCAATATAATCTTTTAAGAGATCAGTACTTTTTACTGTTAAGCACTAATGATATGTGAACAGATTTTCTTTACACATCTTATCTGCATTTCTGGGAGCTAAGCTTCATTACTTTCAGTGCAGTTGTCACCAAGACTTTGGGCCTTTTGAAATTACCTTGACAGTATGGGAATTACATGGGAAACTGCAATAAGTATAGTCTTTATCCAGTTGCAAAACTGTTTATATAAAGGTCTCTCTGTGTGTGTGCGTGCGTCTGTGCGTGTGCGCGTCTGTGCGTGTGCGCGTCTGTGCGTGTGCGCGTCTGTGCGTGTGCGCGTCTGTGCCACCAAATATGAATTAGTGGATTGTGTTCTTGGGAAGAGCAAGACGTTTTCCCAGGAAATCATTGTTACAGAAGACTACAAAATTAGATGTTCTGTAACCACCATTATTGGAAAGTGACCTTATCAATCCCATGTTACACTGTTCAGAACATGGAGATGCAAGACACAGACAGGCAAAGAAACAGTCAAAGGATGTCTGTACCTTTAAAAAAATAAGCAACTAAAATGTTTGAAAATTATCAGGAAAATAAACAGCAGGCGATGGTATGTAGATACTCTGGTTATATAAAAAGTGCTGCACTACCTGCGTTATTTATGTGGGTCTCAAACAGAAAAGAAAATTTGTTATAGGTTCATAGGTGTGTACTAAGCTAATGGCCCTGGAGCCTTTACAAGCATAGCCCATAGGATTACCGTTGGCATCATGCCACCCGACCTTAGTTCCCAGTGCCTCAGTTCACAGCTTGTGGTAACTCAGGTGGACGTAAGACATCTTACGGCACTTACTGAAAATAGTTGAATAAATTCCACAACACCCTGGCCAAGAGGCCATTGGCCTAGTAGGACTAACTTGGTCCACAAGGTGTAAATAAAAGAAATTAAAACAAAATTGAATAGGCAGCAACTGTGACATTCACTATTCCCAGATACTAGAATAATGTAATAAGAGACTTGACACTTGCAGGTACCAGATATTAGAACTGATGGGACTGTTAGAAAGTTTTTTTCCATGACTAGCTCCTAACAGGAAAAACTACCTCCAAGAGAAAAATTAATACATTTAAAAGTGGGCAAAACAAAGCAAATTTAGACAAAAAAAAAAACCCAGCTAAGAAAAACAAGCAGACTTGTGTTTACTACTAGTACAACTCAAGTTTTACAGTTAAACATTTTGCACTGCATTTCCACCAAATATTTGTTTTTGTATTTAAACTATGCATGTGCATTTTACTAGTTTTTGTTCATGAATGCAATAAAGTTAGCAATATCATATAACTCAAGAGTATCCTGAGAGTTTCCATTGGTAGGAGTACACGAATAATTTCAAATGACAAGTACAGGAAAAAATTATCGATGTTTGTCTTGGATTATAAATGATGGTACCATGACCCCTGTTAATTATATAGGATCATAGGAGGTTACTAGGCTACTGGCCTTAAGGCTTCTACAAGCCTAGCCTTGTTATACCCTTGTTCCCTAATGAACAAGATATACAGTTTAGGTTTGCGCGCAAATCTAAGATCAGCATTGGCTGCCCCCAAGAGGGACAAAGATGAAACCCCAGGTGTAAATTTTCAGTTTCCCCATCTAATTAGAGATTACGTTTAAATAGGGTCATTGAAAAGTTCTGTTTTACATGAATCGGGAGTTTGTTCCAGAGGAGTGGCAACCTCTGAGAGACATGTCGGTCTTCAGCATGTCCTGTTAAAATCACAGGCTATATTAGGATCCCTAGAGGGAGGGGATCTTGTCCCAATGGATTTGCAGATGTGCAGCAGCTTCATCAAGGCAGGGTCTGAGACTGCTCTGTAGGCCAGGCACAAATTGCCTCTAAGCAGTCTATATGACATAGTGATGGGGCCTTCAGTCTGTGTATGTCATGTGTTGTATGGCCTGAATTTCCTCCAGGTATCTCTGCCCCCTCAGACACAACTGGTGAGTTTCCTCATTTCCACCAGGACGTTGGCACTGCTCAAAGTGTTCCTGGATTACACAACCTCTGCACTTCACCAGGAGTGGAAAATGCTCCTTCATTTCTCCCCCTTCCCTACCTGGCCCCTCCATTGCTGGCTACTAGTGAAACCTCAGTCAACTAGAATAGTCAGGAATCTGTCTCCTAAGCTAGAAAGTTCCAAACAACAATATTACATGGCACAACAAGGTTAATATCATCTTATTTCTCTAAAAACATATAATGGCTGCACTCTGAATTGTGGCTTTCTCCAAGTATTTTTGGAAAGGGTGTCGGCACATCTTTTTCCTTGAATGCTGAATTTTACCAGCAGCAAGCAAATAAATATTATGTTTTCGTCAGTTTGAAGTGTTCTTGAAACAGTTGCTAAACAAGTTGGAATGCAAATTTTTTTTGCTTACATTGAGGTGTCAAATGGCCCATCATTTAATGCATTTCTATATATCCTTTACTTACAGATAGCTCTCTTCTTCACTCAGGAATTCTGACCAAAGGTAAATAAAATAAGAAAACAGCCAAAAATCGGGGACACATTTTAAAATTGGTCTTATACCCTTAGAAAGTTGCTAGAATAAAGTACAATTGTGTAAAATCTTACCAGGATGGTAGATGTCCTTTTCTCTGTTCCAGTATTCATCACACTAGGGATCCCCTGCCAAAGGGAGCCCAACATCCGGTCAGTACACCAAAGACCTAGGCTGCTCGAAGGTATGCGGCACATCATATGCATGCTTCCTTATGTAGCGCAGGGCACAAAGGTGACATCCGGACATACCATCCTCAGAACTGATAGCACCAGTAGGAATGGCAGTCGAAAGAAAAGAAAAGGTAATCAGTACATCCAGAAGAGAAATGGACCAGGGGATGCACGGGGGAAGTGAATACTGCAACACTGAAGAGAAGGACATCTACAGTTGTGGAAAGATTTTGCACAACTGTACTATGTGCCTCCATGTCACTGTTGTAGTATACCATTACATTAAGGAGAGTGCCAAAGCACAGGGAAACTTGGGAGGAGGAAGGACAAGCAGAGCCCTCTAGGGAAGCCATGAAGGTTGGCCCTAGCAAAATCAGCTCTGGCAATTCCATCCAATGTGTAGTGCTTGCTAAATGTATGCACAGAAGTCCAGGTAGCTGCATCAAGAATAGAATTAGTATCCAAACCCTTGAAAAAAATAAGAAACCACAGCCCTAGTAGAATGAGCCTTAACTGAATAAAGAAGAATTTTACCATGAAAGGAACAAAAAAAAAAAATAGCTTTGAGATCAAAGAAATAGTTTGCTGGGATGCAGCTAAACCAAAGGACCTGGTATTAAAGGAAACCAAGAGCGGATCAGATTTATGAAAAGTCTTGGTCATATCCAAATATAATCGGAGTTGTTTATGCACATCCGATATGCAATACCTTCTCACTGGCAGACAGAAGATAAGGGGAAAAAAGTGGGCAAATGAATAGACTGATTAAAGGATCACTCATTCACCACCTTGGGCAAAAAAGGATTACTAAGTGAAGACACACTGTCCTTATGAAGCGCCAAAAAAGGAGGACAAGCCACAAGGGCTTGAAGCTCAGACACCCATTTGGGCAGAAGTATGGGCTAAATAAAGAATAGTCCTCCAAGAACAATGTTGCAAGGAAGCTAAAGCTGTAGGCTCAGAATTAAAATCCCAAGGAGGACTCTGAGTAACAGGCTTCCTGGGAGGCCTAATATAAAAAATGCCTTTTAGGAGTTGTTTAGCCTCAAATCTAGAAGCCAAAGGAGGTGAAAAAGGCAAACAAGCAGAGATAGCGGATAAATGAGCCTTAAAAGAACAATAAGCTAACCCCACATTGAATTCACACAGATAAAAGAGAAAGTGCGGCAGACCACACTGCAATTAAGCCATGATAAAGGACAAATTATTATCCCAGGGATAAAAATTCAAAGGGGGATATTCCAGGGTACCGTCACCACTGCGGTTCTGCCTTGCCCTTAACTCATTAAGCTGTCTACTTAACAGCTTAGGCCATGGCTATAATCTGGCTCCTAGAAAACAACAAAGTGCAAATACTTATCTTCCCTTTGTCAAGGATTTAAAGCTGTATAGCTCATCAGATGAGGAACTGAAAGCACAACTGCAAGTTGTCAAAACTTTCTCAAAATGACATAAGAATGTCATGTGGTCTTGATAAATATGCAAAAGCAATCTTAAAGCAGGAAAAGATCAGCTTGGGACAAGAATGTGATATAAAAGAACTTGAGCAAGGAGGAGTGTATAAATATTTAGGAATTTAAGAAGGATCAACAATAAAACACAAACTGCAAATAAACCTTAAAAAGGAACACTTCAAAAGACTTTAAAATTAATCCTGAAAACAGCACTGACATCTAGGAACAAAATCTAAGCTATAAACCAATTTGCTCTTACTGTCCTAACTTAGTTTTGAATAAATCTAAGGTGACTTCTCTGCTTAATCTAGCAGAAGGTTAATCGGGCATCAAGCAGGAATGGAAATCAAACCAGAAGTAGATAAAAAAAAAAAATCCGGCAGCAACTGAATGTGCCAAAAAACAAAAGAAAACATAAGGTGAAGGATCAGCTGAGAAGGCAAGAAATGTGGAAAAAAGCATGGATATAGCTCCAAGTACAGAAAACTTCTGGAAGAACCTCATATTGATCAGGAACAAACACAGAAATGGTTAAAGAGAGGCAAATTCAAACCAAGAGATGAAAGGTTAATATTGGCAGCCTAAGATAGTGTGCTGCACTTACATTGGTTTATAAAGTCAATTGAACATGTAGGAGAAACAGAAATGTAGGTTTTGTAAAACCTAATTGGAAACAGTCGCACATCTTGTTGCTGGTTGTTACATACTAATAGCAGAAGGACTGTATACTGAAAGGCATAATAATGTGGTGAGACTTGCACTGGGGATTGTGCAAACATTATGGTACTGAAGTGGCTGAAACACTGGAAACGTGAACCACAAAGCATCATAGAAAATGAAGTCTACATCACATGGGATCATCCATTACCAACAGTTCAAAAGACAGATGCTAGAAAATCGGATATAGTGGTCCAAGAAATGACAAGAGTAGCATTGACCACTGAAATTGCCACACCCAGTGACTAGAGTGTCATGCGTACAGAGACACACAAAATCATAAAATATCAGGATCTGCAAGCAGAAAATGAGCAAAATGTAGAAGAAAGATACTCAAACATTTCCAACAGTAGCAGGAGCAACAGGTCTTCTAAAATAAATTTACAATCTTATTTAGATACGTTACCAATGGGGAGGGTTGCATCAGGAAGGGCATCCGGTGTAAAATTTTGCCAAATCATACATGCGGACAGCAGTACAGATGGATATGGTGAGACAGGACATGCAGGTGATTGGTGTGACAGAGCAAGATGCAGAGTACAGGAAGAAATGGAAACAGATTATCTGCTGTGGTGACCCCTAACAGGAGCAGCCGAAAGACGACCAATACAAGTAACTCCATACGAATTGTAGGCGTCATTACTGGTCACACTGTGGGTGCTGCAAAGATCACTTTTGCCTGACCTCAAAGATTGAAACAATACTAATTTAATGAACTTTAATTGTACTTTGACTTAGGAATGGGATCCATTCCGGTCATGGTATTAGAAACCCAGAAGACTTGGAGAAATTAAAAAAAGAAAGTGAACCAAAGGAACATCTGCAGATCACAGATCCAGGTTACAAGAAAGGCATCAAACAGAAAACCTCCCATTTGGATAAATAGGATTGCCTAGTATTGGGTTTCCTGGCCTCCTGCAGGACACTAAGCATGTCGTCACAAAAAAGGTGTTTATCTGGAAATAAAATCCTATCAACCAGTGTCAGTTGAAGAGTGAACAGGTGGGGGCGGATGACAGATCCCTTGTCCTGTGAGAGTTGGTCGTGATGACTGCCCTTGGCTAAATGTAGAAGAGGGAAACTGTGCTTTCTTGGTCAAAGGGGAATCACCAAGATTTTGGCAGCATCCTGTTGCATTTTGAACAGGACTTTGGAATAAGAGGTAGGGAAGGGAATGAATAAAGAAACATCCCCTTCCAAGAAAGAGAGAGGGCATCCACCTTCCAAGCCAGAGGACCTGGGACTCTGGCACAAAATAGAGGAATCTGTCAGCCTGGGGGGGACAAATAGATCTGAGGAGTACCTCACTGGCGGGCAATGTCCAGAAACACATCCATGTGAAGTATCCCCTTGTGGGACAGAGTTAAGGACCTGATCAGAGTGCCTGCCACAAAAATTTGACCCGTGGGAATGTAAACTGCCTGAAGAGTCACTTGATACTGAACAAAACTCACACCAGGAGTGCCAACCAGAAATATTAAGATCTTGTTCCCCCCTGTTTACATACCACATCACTGTGGCAGTGTCTGTAAATGCTTTGAGAGGTCCTGGCCAAAAGAGGATGAAAAGCCTGAAGCGCCAGCACAAGTGCTCAACTCTCTGACACTGATGTGCTCTTTCTGTTGAAAAGGTGACCACACCTCTTGGACCTTTAGGGAGCCAAAAATCTGCTCCCCATCCCACATCTGAAGCATCTATGAACAGCTCCTGAGAGGGAAGAGGGGGGTGAAAAAGGAGCCCTGGATTTAGAGACAAAGTACAGTTTTGTACCTACCATAAATGTAGATGTCCGATAGGTATGCATCTGCAGTCCTAACATATGGGTTGTCCTGCCTCAGGCAGCCCTTTGGTCGGCCGGATTCCAAAGTCTGGGTCTGGCCTCGGCTGATGTCGCACTTCACCCGACGTCATAGCTGCTGGGGTATAAAGGCATCAGCCGACGCCATTTTCCTCAGTGTTTCTTTCCCCAGATGCCAGGTGCCCTCTAGGAAGGCTAAATTTGGATAAATGCAGATAATTCCAAACAGTAGAGAGCAAAATATATATACATACAAACAAATACACCATAATAGATTCCCCCAGCTAGCTAAAAGAGGGGCAAGTACCCTAGGAATACCACAAGGGTAAGGAGGGTGGGTAATCCTGACTGCAGATGCATACCTATCGGACATCTACATTTATGGTAGGTACAAAACTGTACTATGTCCTTCAAGGATGCATCTGCAGTCCTAACATATGGGTAGAATACCATAGCCAAACTGGGGGAGGAGGCACTAAGATAATGATGGTGTAGTTAAGATCCCTTGCAAAAAGCAGTTGCAAAACCTGCTCGGGAACTGAGTATAAAGGAAGATTATAATGCTTGGCAAATGTATGCACGGAGCTCCAAGTAGCAGCTTCTAAAATGTCTTTGGTAGCCACTCCTCGTAGGAAAGCTGTAGTGGTGGCTGTAGCTCTTGTGGAGTGAGGCCTGATATTTTCAGGAGTTGTCTTTCCATGAAAAGAGTAGCAGAATCTAATGCAATTTCCTATCCATTTTGAGATTGTCTGTTTTGAAATTGCTTTTCCTTGCACTCCTGTTGCATATGCTACCAGAAGCTGGTCAGTTTTTCTGCTGGCCTTAGTTCTGTCCAGATAGTAGCATAGTTGTCTGTGCACATCCAAGGTGTGTAGTAGTCTTTCCCCCCTGTTCTGTGGGTTGGGGAAGAATGTAGGTAAATGTATAGCTTGGTTCAAGGATACCCTGGAGACCACCTTTGGCATAAAAGTAGGATTGGTTCTCAGAGACACTCTATCCTGATGGAAGATAAGGAAAGGCTGTACTGCCATTAATGCCTGCAACTCAGATACCCTTCTTGCTGAAGTGATTGCTAGCAGGAATGCAGTTTTCCAAGATAAGAACTGTAAGTCTGCTGTTGCTGCTGGTTCAAAGGGGGGAAGTGTTAATTTTTCCAGCACAAAGTTGAGATCCCATGCAGGCAGAGGTGGCTTCCTTGGAGGCTTTACGTTTTTGATTCCTCTCAAGAACTGCCTGAGTAGAGGATGAGAGAAGACAGGAGGATCCATGTTGTACTCTGCTGAAATTGCTGATGCATGAATCTTAATGGAGGAGTAGGACAGGCCATTGTGGAACAGTTCTGCTAAGTATTCCAGGATGTGTGCTATGTTTGCCAATGAGACATTTTCTCCCTTTGCTGCACTCCAAATGAGGAATCTTTTCCATTTGGCTGAATATGTTTTCCTTGTGGAGGGTCTGCGAGCCTCCAGGATAATGTCCTTAACCCTCTGAGATAAATCTGGTTGATTTTGTTTTATGCAATATTCCAAGCAGTTAGCTGCAGTGTTTTCAAGTTTGGATGCAGGGTCTTGTAGTTGTTCTGCGTTAGAAGTAAGGGACATAGAGGTAGAGGCCATGAGTGTGCCCGAGACATGCTTCTCAGTAGCGGGTACCAATGTTGTCTTGGCCAGTCTGGAGCTATCAGAATTACCTTTGGCTGTTCCTCTCTGATCTTCAGTAGGACTTTGTACATCAAAGGAAGAGGTGGAAATGCATATGCTGTCAGGTTCTTCCAGCTGAAAGAGTCCACCCTCCAGGCAAGTGGGTGGTATACTCTTGAGCAGAATTTCTTCAATTGGTGGTTGTGTGGGGAGGCGAACAGGTCTATCTCTGGCATTCCCCATTTCTTTGTTATGATTTTGAAGATATCTGGATGCAGCATCCATTCGTGAGCATCCGTGGTAGTTCTGCTTAAGGTGTCTGCTAGTGAATTTTTTTCCTGGTACAAATCTGGCCAGCAGTTGAATGTTGAGATTCAGGGCCAAATTCCACAGGTCCATTGCCATCCGGCATAGAGGGTATGAGTGTGTACCTCCCTGTTTGTTGATGTACCACATGACTGTGGTATTGTCCATCCTTATCAGCAGGTGTCCTTGTTGGAGGAATGGTCTGAATGCCTCTATTGCATGTTTCACTGCCAGCATCTCCTTTAGATTTGTGTAGATTCAGCTGGTCTTGGGACCATAGGCCTTGTTGTCTTCCATGTGTGCCCCCCAGCCTAGGTCTGAGGCGTCCGTGGTAATGGTCTGGCTTGGATGTGGTTTGTGGAGACCATACATTCCTTAGGTACCATTGTAACTTTCTCATATGCAGCCTGGCATGCGGGATCAATATTATGCAGGATGCCATGTAACCCAGGGTTTGCAGGACTTTCCTTGCAGTAAGCTGAGTTTGTGTTGTTAATGCCATGAAATAGACTGGTAGTGGCTTTTGTTTTTCCTCTGTGAGAAAAGCCATTTGAGTTGTTGTATCCAGTTCTGCACCCAAAAATGTTATCCTTTGGGATGGTACTAGCCTTGACTTTTGAATGTTGACTGTGTATCCCAAGGCTTGCACCAGTTGTATGACATTGGCCAAATCCTTTATTAATTTTGTCTTGTTGTCCGCTTGTATTAGGCAGTCGTCCAGGTATGGGTAAATTTGAATTCCCTGAAGCCTGCAATGAGCAATTACTGATGCCAGGCATTTCGTGAATACTCTGGGCGCAGTAGATAAGCCAAAGGGCAATGCTGAGAATTGATAATGCTCTGATCCTGCAAGAAATCTGAGGTGTCTTCTGCAATCTGGTCATATAGGGACGTGCAGGTATGCCTCCTTGAGATCTAGAGTCACCAGCCAAGACTCCTTGCCCAGCATGGGAAGAAGTTGCTGGAGGGTCAGCATTTTGAATTTTGGAACAATGAGGTATGTGTTCAGTGCGGACAAGTCGAGAATAGGCCTCCATTGATTTTCTTTTCTTGGTACAAGGAATAGTCTGGAGTAAAATCCTTGGCCTTGCTCCATAGATGGTACCTTTTCTATTGCTCTCATCCTTAGTAAGCTGATGATTTGTTTTAGAGCCTCTGTTTTTTGGCTTGGTGGAAGGTTTGGCATTCCTCTCTTTTTTGGTAGAGTGTGGAAGTGAAACCTGTAGCCATTGTCTATTGTTTGTAAAGTCCATTTGTCTCCTGTAATGCAATGCCAGTTTTCTGAAAATAAAGCTAGCTTTCCGCCCAAGGGTGCTTCTAGTTGTTCCCTGGTAGGCGGAATCAGAGCCAAGTCATTGTGCCTGTCCTGTGGAAGTGGTTGTAGTCGCAGCTGTGGCAGCACTTCTCTGGTTGGCAGGTTGCCATTGACGACCCCTGTAGGCACCTCTTGATTGACTTCTGCCTCTTGGGCGTCTATTTCTGCCTCTCTGTGCTCTGGAGGTGTCTGGAAAGGACCAATTCTTTGAGGGCCAACTTCTGCTAAACCTCGGAGGTTGGACCTGCAAAAAATCCTTGACTGTTTGGACAGATTTTGCTTTTTCTTCTTCTTTAGAACCTCCTGTGCAGGGGAGCCAAACAAACTTTGTTTCTCCATAGGAGCATCTAGGAGTTTTGACTTAACATGGTCTGGTAAGGATTGCTCTTTTAACCAGGCATGCCTTCGAATCACTGCTCCAGTCATAGCTGATCTAAAAGAAGCCTCCAGTGCATCATAGCCACATTTTAAAAAATAATTACTGACCTGCTGAGAGTTATGTACCAATTCCTGAAGGGATTTACGATCTATAGGTTCAGGAGAGGACAGTTTTTTTTATTTAGCTGGTCTAACAAAAATTCCTGGTACTGTATCATGTGAAATTGACAGTTTAAGGCCCTGGCAGAAAGAGTAGCAGATGTATAAACCTTTTTACCCCATCTCTCCAATGCTCTAGATTCCCTTTCAGAGGGAAGAGGGTTTTTGGCAGAGGCAGCTGCAACACCTTTAGGGCCCTGAGAAATGGTTTCTGGGTCTGCAACATGAGCCTTATACAAGTGGTAGTGAGATTCCGGGACCCTGTAATATCTGTCAGGCTTTGCAGGGGCCGGAGGAAGAGAATCAGGGGCTGTACTGGCATCATTATAAGCATCATCAACAACTGATAGTACAGGAGGTATGGCTAAAGGCCTATGCTGTGGTAAGTGTAAAAAAGTCCTTAGCCTTTTCCTTGAATCTGAAAAATCCTGGCCCTGCCATTGGAAGTGTTCCCTCATTGAGTGTAGGGTTTCCCCAAAAGAAAATTCTTCAGGAGGAGAAGCAGAAGGAATGGAGTCTTCTGCATCAGAATCCTCATAAGGTGAATATGGGCCTTCCTGATGGTCAGATAAATCTGAGCTATCCGAGGAATAGTCTGAAGAGAGAGGTTCAGGGGGTTCAGTCCTAGGCCTCTTATCTGGAGGGGGTTGAGAGACCCTGTCTGGGTGAGGTTGGGATCCCCTGAGCAAAGAAATAAGGTCCTCAGCAAGGCTGAGTATCTGGGAACTAGAAGAAGGCCTGTGAGAGGGAGCTTTTGTAGGTAAGGCCTTGGAAATTTTGGCTGCTTTAGCCCTGGAAAAGGCCTTGATAGACATAGAAGCAGGGGGTCTAGCAGCCCCACGTGCAGGAGTAGAGATGTCTAAAGGAATAGTGTCTGACAAATCCTGGGTGACTGCTTCTGTAGCAGTAATTTCTGTAGCCAATTCAGCCATGGCCTGTGTGGCCTCGGTTATCAGAGGCATGTTTTCGGCTGAAGGTAGAACAGAGGACTCTGTTTCAGCCGAAACAGAGACACTCGCGGTAGGCCTAACCGTGGTTTCAGCCGAAACCGCGGGCCGTGAGTGTCGGTCCTTTTCCTTGCGTTTTTTAGCCAATTGTGTAGTCGGAGTCTCCGACGGCATTTTATATGCAAAAGCGGGACCAAAAACCTCTTCTGCAAACTCCGACCGACGTCCAAGTGTCCGTCGGTTGAAGGAAGCACAGGCTAAACAAGCTGATACGTCGTGGTCTGGGCCTAAGCAAGGAAGGCAGTAAGAGTGGAAATCCTTATGAGGTATTTGTTTCCCATAAGTTAAACAATTATTTACTTTTTCTGACATCGGCTGAGGCAAGAAAGAGTCCCCAACGGGGTACTTAGCTTTTTTAGAAGTCTTCGGTAGTAGAAATCTCTGGATCTGACCGACCGGCACTTGCGAACAGCTTCTGCTTCGGGCACCGCGCGGCAAGAAAGACGGAGGAAAATGGCGTCGGCTGATGCCTTTATACCCCAGCAGCTATGACGTCGGGTGAAGTGCGACATCAGCCGAGGCCAGACCCAGACTTTGGAATCCGGCCGACCGAAGGGCTGCCTGAGGCAGGACAACCCATATGTTAGGACTGCAGATGCATCCTTGAAGGACATCTGCTGGATCCACCAGTAAATTCCTTCTTGAGACAAGGAAGAACGAACTACAAAGTCTAGGGGATGTGCATGTTGAAGCCAAACTGACTACAGAAACCAAAAACTTGCTCATGTGGAGTTTGGCCAGAGGGAGCATAGGTATGGTGGATGCCATGAATCCAACAACTCTCAAACTCCCTGGCTGTAACAAAGGCCAGAGGAAGAAGCGTCTGAAAGAAAGGAATGAGTGTCAAGCCCTTGGAAGGAGGCAGGGATGCCAGCATAGACACCGAATCCTGTGCCCCAGAAAAACACGGTCCTGAAAAGGAGCTCGAAAAGACTTTTTGAAGTTTGTTATGAACCCCAGGCTTTGCAGAAGGGAAATGGCAAAATGAAAATTTTGCAACAGGATCTCTGGAGAGTATGCACGTCATCCAAGTAAGGAAATGTTTGGATCCCCTGAATCCTGCAAAAAAAAAAATTCACAGCAGTAAGGCATTTGGTGAAGGGTCTATATTACCAGATATAAACTTCAGTTAGTCAAACAACCTCATGGGAGGGTGGCCTAATGGTGAAGGTCTTTGCCTTACAAACACAACATGCAAGGTTCGAGTCTCACAAGGGATAATTGGCTAGGCTTAAAATGGCTCGCAAGGGCAGTTAGCTTAGTACTAACCTATGAACCAAAGTTAGATCTGCACTCAAATCTTTGAACAGCATGTACCAGTATGGCTCTGTCACCCAGAACTTTATGAAAAGATATAGGATACAGCTCTCAGAATGTATGAGCTTAGCACTGAGCAGCACTCTACCTTCTCAAACGATGATGCTGCAATAACAGCAAAAAACTGACTTCAATAAATGATTTAGTTTTTAGCATTCAAAAGGGAGTCCAATATTTGTCAGTCTGGGAGGATATGATCAATGCTGCTTCACCAGGGATGGCCTGCATCTGTCCCCACTAAGGTTTAGACTATTGGCAGGTAGTGACCACCCCCATATAGTGTGCCTTTTTTAGGCAATGCAAGCCATAAACTTAACATAAAATAAGCAAAAGAAAAGAAGGCGTTACTGATCAATGCTAGGAGCCTAAACAAGAAAACTACACTCTAAAAGCCCTTCTCACCCTAAAGGACATCCACGTCAGTATAATGACTGATAACATGGTTTAAACTAGCAACCAGCATTCCGGCCGTGTGCGGCTATAATACTTTACACACATTTAGACTGACTACTGTATAAGAAGAGAAAAAAGCGGAGCTGCAATCAATCTACATCCAGAAGAGACTCACATTAAGGCTGGTAAAACAGCATGATGCACTAGAGCTTCTTCATAGGATCATAGGAGGTGACTAGGCTAATGGCCCTAGGGCCCTTACAAGCCCAGCAAAAAATTTATCCCCAGGAGAAAAAAAAAAAAGTGTCCAAAAAAAAAAAAAAAATTCAGAAAGGTCCAGTACCTTATATTAGATAGCCACAGACCCCCCCCCAATCTATGATGCAAGAAAGCCATAACACTCAACAGAATATAGAATCTATCAGTAGTAAAACCAATTCCATTATCCTAGGTGATCTAAAACTAGCCAACTATAGACTTGGAAATCTATGCCACCACTAGTGCACAAGATTCCTGGACTTTAATACAAACCCCCTGGAACAGTCAGAGTATGGGGAGTAGCATCTTGGATCTTGTCCTTGCACTATCCCTTGTGTATAATCACTTGTTAGGTCTGACCATGAAGCAGATCCCATCCACCCAATGTACCTTTATACATTTCTTTAAGACAAATTAAGATACAATGGCAAGCTCCAATTCCCTACCAAATGTGCAGAAACATACTGCCACACTATATCAGCATGAAAACTACTGCATAGATGTAGCTGTACCCCACAGGAACGAAGCAAACTCCAGAAACAAACACATGGTGGAACCATAATAACAACAAACTTTATTTTGACCAAAAGTTAAGAGGAGTAATTCCCAGAATGTTAAAGGCCTTGGCACTTGAACACAACCCATGAGCTTAATAAAAAACAAAAGCCAAGCTTGAGGCTAAAATAGCTATCCAAGCCAAAAACAAAACAATCACAAGGCACACCAGTTATGTTTGTAATCTCAAAAAAAACCCACCACAATGCAGCAATATGCTGAGCTGATTATGAAGGAGGTTACATACACTGATGCTGAAAATATAGTGAACCAACTAGTCAATAAATTTAGCTCCAAATTTTGCCCTCTCCCCTTCCGTCTTTCAAGATATACTTGAAACTGGCTCACCTCCAGCTATCACACAAGACCAAAAGGGCCATCAAAAGCTAAAAATACTGCATTTATGGGCCCCGACAATATCCCTGCATGCATCTTAAGTAGCATGAAGAACAAAATAGCCACACCCCTAATAGCATTCAATCTCTGACAGCATACTGCTTTTGTATCGACCTTCCACAGACCCAGGCAATTACATACCAATAAGCCTGACCAGCCTCATAAGCAAGGCAATGGAAAGACTTAAGGAAATGATCAGGACATAGGGAACCTTCAAACACTGGACCAGTCTCAGTCTGGCTTTGTCAAAGGCATGCCATACTTACTCAACATGGTGGATTTTTGTTTTGGAAAGGTCACCAAAGCAATGGATGAAGACAAAACCGTATACATTTCATGCCTCAGCAAAGCTTTTGGCACAATTTCCCACTCAGGCATTGTAGAAAAGCTAAATGAACTTGGAATAAACCCTTATGTCACACATCAAAACAGGGGACATCACTGGTTACTGGTCTCTTTGTAGAGGTAGAGTCTTTCAGGGTTCTGTGCTGGACCTCTCCCATTTAGAATACATACATACATACAAATGCTTCAAGCACGGGCATTAATGCCCTTCTAGCTTGCCAATATGCCAAAAAAAAAAAAAAAAAAAAAAAAAAAAAAAGTAGTTATGTCTTACCATAACGTTCCAGAAGAGTTGTTTATCTTCTTCCAGTCATCACCGATAGGTTCGGTTCCGAGCCCTCAGAACAGAGTCGGCCTTATACCAAGCTTGCGTGCACCAAAAACTCTCAAGCTAAGCTGCTATCCACAATGCCCTTTGCTCAGTTACCTCAGATTGAGTTTGCGTGCAACATACAGAAAAAGAATAAGCCAGAAGCCATCTCTGCGCAGAAACCCTAATATACCACGAAGACCCAGAAGATCTGCCAGGAACCTTAGGAGGGGGTCGGTGGGAGGGTGTGATGACTGGAAGAATATCAACAACTCAGATGGAACATTATGGTAAGACATAACTTCTTTATTAATCTTCTTCCTATTCATCACTGATGGGACAGTCTCCCCAGCTACATAATGCTTTTAATTCTGAAATTCGTCTTGCTGAAGTTATAGCCACCAGGAATAAGGATTTCCAAGATAAGAATTTTAGATCACAGGTGGCAGCAGGTTCAAACGGGGGCAGAGAGAGAGAGAGAGAGAGCCTGCAGGACCCTGGACAAATTCCATGCCTCCACTGGCTGGCTGATGGGAGGCCTGCTGTGAAAAATACCCTTGAGGAAGGTCTTGCAAAGACGAGAGGAGATAAGTGGTACTCCTTCAGACCCATTATGGTAGTTGGAAATAGCTGCTAGGTGGACTCGAATGGTAGTAGCAGAGGCACCTTTGTTGAACAGCTCAGCCAAATAATGAATAGTGGCTACGGGGGCTGAGAATGGGTCTAGCTCCCGATTACATGACCAAATAGAGAATCTCTTACATTTATCCAGTTTTTGGATGGTTTATGAGAAGCTAAAATAACATCCTGGACAAGTGAAGAAAGGGTTTCTTGCCTGGCAACTAACGGAAGTGGAGAAACCAAGCTGTCAGCTTGAAGGTGGACAGATTCAGAGGAGTCAGCCCTTGTGGGTGAAATATTAGGTCCTGACGAGTGTCTAGGATCCAAGGAGGTCATAACAGATGAGGTCGGAGAAAGGGAAACCACACTTGACGAGGCCAAAATGGAGCAATGAAGATCACTTTGCTTCTCAACCGAAATTGCCTTCCACAGAAGAGGGGAATCAGAGGAATCTGAGGGCAAGCATAAAGGAGACCCGTGGGCCAATCGTGGACTAGATCATCTCTTGGTGACTCCCCGAGAGGGGGAAAGAGGGCAAAGTACCTGCTGCATTTTGCATTTGAAGGGGAGGCAAAAAGGGTGCAGCATGGCTGGTCCCAGCGACTGAAAATTTCCGTCATCACACTCTGGTTGTGAGACCACTCGTGCAGATGAAGTATGCATCTGATCAGTCTGTCCGCAATCACATTTGAGCTCCCCGGGATGTATGTTGCGATCAGGAAGCGGTTGGAAGCCATCGCCCACTGCCAGATTCTCATGGCTTTCTGACAAAGGGGGTAAGACTTGGTCCCTCCATATTTATGTACTGGACCACGGACATGATGTCCGACTGGAGAGCAATCGTTCAGGTCGAAGTGGATGAAAGCTTGCAACGCCAACAGCACCGCTCTTAACTCCAGAACACAGATATGCAAATTGACCTCTACATCGGACCACATGTCTTAGACCGACTTTCCCTGAAAGTGGCCCCCCACCCCATCAGGGAAGCATCCGTGGTCACCGTGGCGGTGGGCTGAGGAGCCTGGAAGGGACGACACCAAAGATTTTTGTCTGTACGCATCCACCAGAGGAGATCTTTTAAATGATGGTGATGAGAATTGGAGTTCAGGGGATGGAGATTGGGAATCCACTGGCCTGAAGGAGCCATTGTAGTAATCTCATGTGTAGTCTGGCTAAGGGGACTATGGGGATGGCTGCGGCCATAGATCCTAAGGCTTGAAGAGTCTCCCTTGCAGACACCTTGCTTTGACAGAGTATCACCTGAACTTATGCCCAGAGTCTCTGAAGCCTATGGGGAGTAAGAGAAATTAGGCTAGACTGTGTTGAATATTGCCCCTATGAATTCCAGTTGTTGTGATGGATGGAGGTTTGATTTCTACCAGTGTATGGTGATGCCTAATGACTCCACTAGGGCCAAGGTGTAACGGAGGGCCCTGACCAGGAGACAATTGGTGGGGGTGGAGAGGAACCAATAGTCTAGATATGGAAACAGCTGGAATCCCTGAAGTCTCAGATGAGCTGTTACCACAGCAAGACATTTTATGAACACGCTGGGGGCTGTCTAGACACCGAAAGGGAGGGCTCTGAATTGGCAGTGATTGGCTCCCAGCTGGAAGGGAAGGAGGCTCCTGGAGCCTTTGTCCATCTTGATATGGTAATACGCATCCCAGAGATCAAATGAACACATCCACACACCCTCCTGCAGATAGGGAAGGATGGATTGAAACGTAACCATGCGGAACTTGGTTTGAACTACTGATTTGTTTAGATGACAGAGATCCAGAATGGGCCTCCAGTCTCGTCTTCTTTGGCACCAAAAAGAATCTGGAGTAGAACCCTGATCCGCACTGATCTGAGGGGACCTTTTGGATGGCTCGTTTTTGAAGTAGCTTTTGCATCTCGGAAGCTGCCTCCTCCCTTTGGACTGGGTGAAACATCTGGAAGGGATTTCGGAGGTCTTGGATAGGATATTAGTGGAATATGGTAGCCTCTGGTAATGATTCTCTGCACCCACTGATCGTTCGTAATGGACAGCCAGGCATCATGGTGCAGAGAGAAACGCTCCCCAACTGCTACCACAGGAAAGCAATCAGGCAACACCTCAGGAGTGCTGATATGGCCTACCTGAGAAGGAATCTCTGAAGCCCTGGTTCTGGGGACCGCCTCTGCCCAAAAAGGACATCTTCCATTATTGGAACCCCCTCTTCGAGTTTCGGAAAAGACCTAGAGACTTCTTGTTCCACATTTTTCCACTCCTCTGGTTCCTGGAAAATGACCGCTGCAGTTTGGAAAAGCGTAGGCCAATGACAGACCAGATCTTCCCATCTTGCTCGCACCTGGCTAGTGTATCCTTGACCTTCGCCCAAACAGAGCTGAGTTCTTGATAGGGGCATTTAGAAAGGAAGACTTGGAGTCTGCGAGGTCACAGATGCACATCTAGGTGTGACGTCTCATGACTATGCCAGCACCCGCAGCTCTAGCTGCTCCTTCGGTTGTGTGCGACAGTAACCTCATGGATGAATTAGATATGGATTCTAGGGTGGCAAATTGGGAAGCAAACTTATCTCGTTCTCCATCCGATACTTGACCCGTGAGGGTTCTGGAGAGTTCTGAGACAAGATCTCTCTGGAGCCTCGTAAAATGTGCCATAAAGTTCAGAGACCTAACCGCAAAGGTCGCTGACGCAAAGACTCACTTCCCTAACCTATCCACTGCTCGAGACTCCCTGTTGGGTGGGTGAACAGGGGGACTCTCTTCTGCAAGGTCCTTTTTCATGGCAGCCACCACCACCACCATATAGTGTCCACTGGCAAGCTTCTGGATCAATGGGGTTGACCCTCTGGAGGAGACTACTTTGTCCAATCTCCTGGGGATGGTCTTAATGGAATTGGGTTCATAGGTTCATAGGTTCATACTAGGCTATCTGCCCGAGGGCATTTACAAGCCTAGCCCATAGTTTTGTGGCTTACGCCACCCCTTTAGTATGGGGAACTATACCCATTATTTTGCTGTGCCTCTGTTGAGCAGTGACACTGAGGTAATCCCTGGGGTATATCTGCGATCTCCCATCCATTGGTCAAGATTTCTCTTGAACAAGGCCAGCGAGGTGCTCTGCCTCACATATACCGGGATTTTATTCCACAGCATAGGGAGTCTTTGGGTGATGAATCTATCCCTCCAGCACGTCCTATTAATAGCCGTGTCGAGGTTTAAGTCTCCGCCTTGTGGCTCTGACGGATCTAGATTTTTTGAGGTGAAGCATATTCATCAAATCTGGGTTTGACATGGCCTTGTATGTTAGGCAAAGGTCACCTCTGAGCAAACGGTAAGCGACTGAATAGAGCTGGAGTTCTTTCAGTTGGGCAGCATAGGACAGATGTTTGAGACCCTTTATCCTTTTGGTGAGGAACTTTGTGGCCTCTCCAGCTGCTGCAAGTGTCGGGTCAGATACATTCCGAATGGGGCATTGTACTCAAACATTGGTCTGATGAGTGATGAGTATAGGGAGACTATGACCTCCCTTGATCTAGATGAGAATCCCTTCATGATAAGGTGGGCAATGTATAAGGTCTTCCTAACTACTTTAGCTACATGGGTGTCGAATGACAGACTACTATCAACCTGAGTCCCCAGGTCCCTGATAACTTCTTCTGTACTCAGTGGATTGCCACCTATTTGGTAGCTAGGTAACCTTGTTTTTCCCAAGGGTATGACTATGCATTTTTGGCATTTAACTTTAGGCCATGGCTCTGGCACCAGTTATCCGTTTCTGTGAGACCCTTCTGAAGGATATCTGTGTCAGATGTGTTTTCTACTATGGCGCCCAGTTTGCAGTCATCTGCAAACTTTGTCAGCCATAACCCTCCTGTGTTTGCTTGTACTTCGGAAAAGTAGATGCCAAACAAGAGTGGGCCCAGGACTGAGCCCTGTGGTACACCACTTGTGACAGGCTTTGAGTCTGACATGGCGCCAGCAACTCTGACCCTGTGGGTTCTGTCACTCAGCCAGTTTGCAACCCATCTTGTGATGTATGAGTTAACATTTAAGCTGATAAGTTTTTCAATGATACCCGAGTGGGGTATTGTATCAAAGGCCTTCGCCAGATCGAGGTAGGCTGTATGGACTGCCTTTCCCTCATCAATGGCTTTGGTGACTGTTTCGAAAAAGTCAACCAAGTTTAGAAGGCATGATCTGCCTTTGACAAAGCCAAACTGGGATGGATCCAAAGTCTGCAAATTCCCTATGTCTTTATTTATGAGGTCCATTATGATCCTCTCCATGGATTTGCAAATAAGGCTTGTCAAGCTAATGGGCCGGTAATTTCCAGGGTCGGTGGAGGCACCGCCTTTGTGAAGTGGGACCACAGTTGCAGTGCGCCACTCCTGGGTAATGATCCAGAGGTAAGACTATGATTAAACAGCTGTCCTAGCTGTGGGTTTAATTCCTCGTTGAGTTCGTGGAGCACACAGCCGGGGACACCATCAGGTCCCATGGATGCTGTGTTTTTTGCTTTGGAGAGAGCAGTTCTCACTTGGGCTTGGAGATGTTTGGGGGCTGTAATCGCGGT
>NC_056726.1:384337589-384350089 GCF_019279795.1 Protopterus annectens
GCACTTTACAAATAACTTTTCAGCACAAACATCTGTACAAATCAGTCTGATATACACATGACACACAGTTCTAATACATTTGTAACATAAGCATCTTCTATAAATCAGTTTTATATTCACAAATGATCTAATTTACAAAATTCGAAACTAGTTGTGCTGGCAGTACCTCCTTTCTTCACACCTCCCCCCCGAAGACTCAAGCTACTTTTTCATGTGACCCTTGAGGAACGCTGCTCGAGAGGGAATACAGTACCCCATACCCTGTCTTGAGATCCCAGCTGCCTTGGCATTGGTGACCCCAGTACAGTGCTACACTGTCATATCATATGCCTGCATCCCTAGAATTCATCACAGTACTTTTGCTGGCTGTACCCATAGATCCTCCTCAGACTTCTCCTGCCTTCTACTGAAAATACTTTGCACCAGGGCCTACCCATCATGGTAAAGCTTCATGGTGTTAACATGGTACAGTTTGTGCACCCTGCCTAGCAGTTCTACCATGTAGTTAACAGCACTGACCTTCCTTACCACTTTGAAGTGTTCTTCCCAAGCTGCCTGCAGCTAATTGTGTCAGACAGGAATAAGAACCATAATCTGCTGCCCCACAGCATACTCTCTGGTTGAGCACTCCTGTCATGCCAGACCTTTTTCCTGCTATTGTGCTCCTGCCAAGTTCTCCTGGGCCAAGCCCATGAGTTCCCTGAGCCTTGCCCTGAGGTTTAGGACATATGCCATAACAGAGATTCCCACTCACACTCCTACTCACTGCAAATCAAATCTAGAGGTTCCCTCACTCAACGCCCATACAGCAACTCAAAGGGTGAAATGCCTGTGGATTCCTGGAGAACCTCTTTGTATGCAAAGAGCAGATGGGGCAAATATCTGTCCCACTCTTTCTTAAATTGGTCTGCAAATGCCCATAACATGGTGTTTAATGTAGAGTTTAACGTCTCCAGAAAACCATTAGCCTGAGGATGGTAGGGGGTGGTCTTTAGGTGCTTCACCCCACAGTGCTTCCACAGCACGTCTGACATGAAATTGGCACCTCTGTCAGTCATTATTTCTCTTGGGAAGCCTACCCTACTGAAAATCTCTAACAAAGCATTGCCACCTTTTCTGCCTCAATGGGGGACAGGGCCACCACCTAAGGGTATCTGGTAGCATAATCTACCACCACTAGGATATACTTCTTCCTTGAGGAATTTGGGGGTACTCCCAGGCCACACAATATCAATAGTTACCCTCTAAAATGGCTCCTCAATCACAGGTAAAGGCACCAAAGCAGCTTTAACCTTGTATCCTGCCTTGCCTACTTTTTATCACTGCTCACAGGTCCTACAGTACCCTGTTACATCCCATGCAATCCCAGGCCAATATAAGCTCTGCATATGTCTCTTGGTACGCTTTATACCCATATGACCTGCAAAGGAAATGTCATGGGCTATGGCAAGAAATGCTAGATGGTAGGCTCTGGGCACTACCAACTGCTGTATCAGCTCACCCTCAAGCCCTCCCTCAGGGGTCCATTCTCTATACAGTAATCCTTTGTTCCAGTATATGGAATCCCCTTTTCTTTGAGAATCAGGCACCTCCACAGCTACCTCCATCAAGCCTTGTAATGTAGGGTCTGACAGCTGAGCCTGTCACAAATCTCTTTGTAACCCTTCCCAGCTCCCTTTCCACAGGAAGTCTGGTATCTTCTGACAGCAGTGCCTCACTGTCAGCCTGGGTACTGCTACTCACCTCCACCCTTGCAGTCATGCAGTCCAAGGGACCATCAGTACCCACCAGCAGCTGTGGCTCACCTTCAGTCTCACTACTACAGGGTAGCTCCCTCCCTGAAGTAGCCACTTCACCAGTCCTAGCTTCAAGTGTGCAGTCTGTCTGGGTCAAACTCAGGCTACCAGACCATGCCTGTCTCCAAGCATGACTGCATGTAACTGCATACACACAAGGTACTGCATTATCAAAAACATTTCCTATCAGGACATCTGAAGAGATATCCTCAAACACACCTACTTGCTTGCTTCCTTTTCCACCCTCACAGTCAAGGTGAACCCTAGCCAAAGATATCTGAAATAGGGTTCCTCCTAAAGCTCTGACTGGAGTAGACTGCCCAAGCAAGAAGTACTCCTCTTCAACCATTGCAGGCTTCACAATGGTTAGGTCAGAGACTCTCCCTCTTAGCAGTGGCTTATTTCCTATCTAGTAAGGTAGGATACAACCTCTTGTGGTAGTTTGGTATCCTTGTTGTCGCCAGACAACTTACCACTGTCATTCTGTTACTCCCACTTGCTGCCCCCCCCCCCATCTTTTATTACTCACCATGCCTCTGTGGAAAACTATATGCTATATGTCCCACTGGTTACATTTAAAACATTTAATCTTGATCCTGGCCGTGTACCTGAACTAGTGGCTTCCCCTGTTACTGGCGGATTCTGTTGGGGTGGTTTCTATGGGTTCCCTTATACCCATGTGCAGCACTGGGTATCCATTTCCAGTGCAGTGATGCCCTGCTTGCCAAGTAGAGATACCCCCCCAACTCATCTGTGGTGTTGCATTCCCCATCTGCCAACAAGATTCCCATGTCCACAGGCAAAGTGTTAAGGGCTTGTACCCGCACCAAAAGGTCTGCCAGCTTTCCAAACGTGATGGCCTGGGACCCACTCACCCACCTATGAAAATACGTGCTTAGTTCAGCAATATAATCACAAACATTCATCAGCCTTGCATCCATGCTCATGAAACTTAGAGTTTCAGGTGTTAAAGCATTCCAGTAAACTACTTTTAACTGTATTATAATTTAAGCAATCATTATCAGACAACTTAGAAACAGCAGTTACAACTTTACCATGAGGAACTGTACCCAGACCCTTCAGTTAATATTAGACTGTTTGCATACCCTTTCAAACATATGAATAAAAACTACCAAAATTGTCACCTTCTTTTTACTAAGGAAGACGTTTACGGAGCTTTATTGCTTCTGGGGTATGGTTGCTCCCTTCCCCATTACTTCCATGACCCTGGCAGAGAGTCAGCATTTCTTTTTCATGTTGCCTCATCCTCTCATTTTCTTCGGCTTCCAGACAACTTAGTCTCTTTCTTCAGCCTTCAAATGCTACATTCACTCTGTTGATTCTAGTTCCATCTGTTTCTCCATTTCTTCAGCCTCCAAATACCACAGTCTTGGCTGATTCTAGTTCCAAACGTTTGGCCTCCAGTTTAAGTCTCTAACTCCAGATGGATTTTTAAGCCCTCCGAGGAAAAGTTGAACAGTCCATTTTCTGAGAGATGTACATTTCTAAGGACAGTGTGTCTGCAGGGTTCCTGGTCTGTGATGCAGCTGAGAGATTTAGGCTGCAATCATTTCCCATTTAGTCAGGATGGCATGCACCAGTCTCCTGGCTTGGCAAATCTCAGCCAACTGGCTCCTTGTCAGCTTAAAATAACCAAAACAATAAACAAAAAAAGTGTGGAAAAACAACAAAGGCTGCAAAAACAGTGTACCTTTATCAATCAATAAATTAAGAGCTTTCATCCCAAATCATCTAAAGGGACTTCTTTAGAAGCAACAAAACTTGGAAACATCCAATTCTTACATACACATTAATTAAAACTACATGCTGTCATGGGCCAATAGCCTTCAACTAGTGATTGCCACATTGTCATGCACACCAACAATAAATAGAAAATAAAAAATACAGTAAATACAAAGACTATATGTATGTATATATATATATATATATATATATATATATATATATATATGTATATATATGTATATATATATATATATATATATATATATATATATATATAAAATGTATAGAAATCTGGATCTAGGACCTTTGATCGAAAGATCAAAAGCCCGAATCCATTACCACCAAACACACTAACGAAAGCGCTTTCATCGAAAAAGCGTTTTTGTTAAAGTATGTATAAAAAAAAAATAAAAAAAAAAGAAATCTACTTGAATGCAGGGTTGCAATCTCAACTGCAACCCCCACACTAATATTTTCACTCAGAGGTTGCACTACAGTGGGGGAAAAAGGGAATTTTCCCTTACCGCATCGTAGTATGACCGGAACAAACATGCTTGCGCGAAAGTGCTGCAACAGCACTTTTGCGCAAGTTGTTGTTTGCCTTTTTGGCTTTTCCCGGTAAGGGGTCGCCACAGCAGAACTCCGGTCCGCTAATGATTGGCAGTAGATTTTTATGGTGCTGAGTTGCCAGCCCCGATGCCCAACCTTCAGTGAAGGCACTCCCATTCACGCATGTCTTTCGGAGGCCACTCGTCCATGGGGAGGACATGTAGACTCCACGCAGAAGGCACTCTCCGCACACTAGCTGAGAATCAAATGGCAGAACCTCTTACTGTAAGGCAACAACGTTCCTTAAATTTCAAAATACAACCTATGTTCATGCTTTCATTCAGCCCTGGAAAGGCAGTGGCATTCAAAAAAATCCTCCCCTGTATATCAAAATTAACTTGCTGAATCACTAAAAATCCAAAGCTATGTTATGGATATAAACTAATATGTCTGTATAGGGCATTCATACCTTTGGCATTCTTAATATCATTCACATATTCATATATTCACTTAACCTCCTAGAAGTTTTCCCTATATAGAATGTGGTACATTTTAAACACTTCGCTAAATATATCACATTTGTAGGCTGACAAAGTGCTCATTTATATAGATATTTCTCATTAGGTTAAACCTACCACCCACTGGAATTATACAAAGGTACTGACTACACATCCCCACATTTAAAATTACCCTTCTTTCTACAATGAAAATTATAATCATAATTTGTACACCTAATATTCCTTTCAAACATATTCTTAAAGAACCAATCCATCATCAAGGTAAAGGTAGGTCTATCACCCAGTTTATCCACCAATGTCTTCCGGTGGAAAGTGAATTCCAATTTTTATTAACTTACAGATTGCTGTACTATCCTTGTTGTACGTTAAAATAAAGGATAATTTGTTGTACTCTCTAATCTTTTCCTTACCACATACACCTACAACCCCACCATTTTTATGTCCGAAAAAAGGTTGAGACACCTTCATATCTCTTACTTAAAACCTCATGTTTAATATTTTCTAGTAAACTACTATGATACCCTCCATTACTAAATAAATTAAATATGAAAACAAACTCTTCATTAAATTCATTATCCCAAGTTACCAAAGTTACCATCCTAGCCACCCTCACCAACTGTCCTTTCACGACAGATCTTTTTTGATGTAGGGGTGCCAGCTTGTAAAATCCAAATATGAATGTGAGAAGGTGGATTTCCTGTAAATTCTTGAAATAAACCTCCTATTAATAATGTCCATCCTTAATTCAACATCCAAATAGGAAATCAAACCATCACTCACATTATGTGCGAGGACAAAAAAAAAAAAAAATCAAACAGCTTTATTAATATATTGTAAAAATTCATCCAAAAAAACCTTGACCCTGTCCATATTAAAAAAAAAAAAAAAAGCTGTCATCCAGGTATCTAGTGTAGTATCTAATATTATACATAATACTAAAAACATACTCTGATTTCCCAAAAAGACATCACATGATTTGCAAAAGTGGGGACACGCAATGCCCCCATTGCCACTCCTGTGATTCATTTCTAAAATTGTCCTTCAAAATAAATAAAATTACTGGCAAGAACAATCTCCATAAGGGCTACTTAAATAATACGATCTTGGTCAAATCTTTTAGTTTTCAGTAACTCTCTCTCCAACCACTCAAGCCCAATATCCTGTAGAATTACAGAAAAGTCACATCCATCTGTTGTCACTAATAACATATCTCCAATCTTTTATTTATTTAACTGGGACAAAATTGCCCGAGTCCTTACAAATATACACATAAATCTAAACCACTTTTTAAATGATAGTCCAAAAAGTTTGCAATAAAAAATGTTTTGGACCCTTTTACCATCTACTATGGGTCGGGGGGGGGGGGGGGGGGCAATTAAGAACTTTGTGAATTTTAGGGATACCAAAGATACAAGCAATAACTGGATGCTCATTTTTCATAAAAAAGTATGTTCATCAATATTAAATTTGACCTTGAAACAAATTCCACTTTCCTGTAAGCAATATTAATTTTATTATGTGAAATTTCCTGATAAGCACTGTCCATCAATAAAGCACTCATACTATTAAACAGTCTGTCTTATCCATAATAAACAATACCATTACCCGGTTTCATAATGCGAATGTCTCCATCTTTCAAAATATCAAGTACTAAATACTGCTCATGTTGTGTCAAGTTATCAGGGACATCAACATTTAGATTCTGTAAAGCTTCCCGTACATAAACTTTACATACCTTTTCAAATAAATTTAATGCATTTTGCATGGAGGGATTGAACACACAAGGCCTTTTTAAAGAATTACTAACTGAATTATTCACCAATTATTGTCATGCCACAAAAATATTCAACTTCCTAGTGTATAACCTCAAATCCATTAGGATTTCATCTATCTTCCCTCTTCTCGCTGGTACAGAACTAAAACCCTTTGCTATCACATTAACATGTGCTGTTATATTATTTTTAGAATAGTTGTAAACATTAAAATCCCCTACTTTGTTAACAATATTGGGGGTGAAATCAATTACCATAGCATCATTCAAAAAAATCACCATCATTAGTTTGAATTTTACCATAAATGCAGTCATTATCATATAACTTGCCATAAAAGTCACCTTGATAAGTCAAAGCTTATGTTGGTAGTAAGTGGTGTTGTGCTCCTTCAGTCTGGATCCTTGAGCTAAATAATCCATGTTTGAGTTGTTTCGCTTGTATAAATTGTTCTAAAAGTTTGCATTGGACTAAGCTTGAATTCTTGATCCTTTTGGAACATCTCTGACTGTTGTATAAAGGGGAATCTCCACACTGAACATTTTCAAACTTGGGGTGCTGTTACTTCCTCATCTTGGAAGTGATCACCGGGACAGGAAGACAAAGCAAGGTTGTCATGGTCATCAGAGGGTTTAGGATACACCCTCCCTTCAGCATAATCATTGGAATCTCTTAAGTTTTTTCATTTTACGCAGAAATATGTTATTACAAGCTTTGTCAATTGCAGAAAAAAATGTCAATTAGTAGCACTGTTCGAACAACATAATTTTTAATGGAAGAATTCTGCTCATTGAGAGTCCACGCCAACTCATCCAATCTCTGATTATATTTAACAACAGCCTTTTAACACTTCTATGCCAGGTTTATCAAATATATTACAGAACTCCCTTAGAAAATCAGGATTGGAGCTTACACTATTTGGATATTTCTACATTCTTAGGCCCTTACGACCTTTTAAGTTCTAGATTTCCTTGTGAATACCAGTTTCTTTATAAAAAAAACTGCAGCTTGAAAATAAAGTCTTATCAAATTTTTCAGTTTGTCTGATAGGCTGGTAGTATTCATACAAAATTGGTTAGCAACACCATTTTCCTCAAAGTGAAATTTATTTACCTTCCAACGTAAAAAAACAATCTTTATTAGATGAAATAGGTGATGAAACAAGACTGGCGGTCTTTGTTGCTTGTGTTAAGGGAAGTCCAAAACTACCATTGGTGTCATTTCCACAATGCAGTGCACTTGTCCCAGCTTTTAGATGCATACAATAAGAAATGAGTTGCTGACTTACTTAATGCACCAACAATGTCAGGTCACCCGTGGGCCCAGAATTACCAAAACCAAACCCTTCACTGTTGTCTCCTCTGCCAGCAGCTACAGACATAACCAAAATAACAAAAACTTAAAAAAAAAAAGTGTGCAACAGATGAAGGCTGGAACGTAGTGTGCCTTTATTAATAAAATAAGTGCTTTTGTCCCAAACCATCTAAAGAGACTTCTTCGGAACCAACAAAATTAGGAAACACCCAATTTTTATTTACACACACCTCACAGGCTCCCAATTATGCTTTGACCCTGCCTATACTGGTTTACTGTCCTCTACCTAGCCATTCCAGTCCTACTCGCAGGGTTTTTTTGTTTTGTTTTGTTTTTAAGATTCTGCGGGTTCACTCACCCAGCGACTGCTATTTCTTCAATCAAGTCTGCAATTACTGGACCATCCAGTTAAAATACCAGCTAAGATTTTGTAGGTGTCCAACATTTGTGCTTTAACTATACATTTTACAGTTGCTACATTATATCTGGATAATTACACAATGGCAACATTATTTTGGGTCACCCTGTGTGGCACGGCAGCTAGGAATTAGTCCCCCTCCTTTAACTTAACCTTGCCAACCATAATTTTCAGCCCCATATTGTACCAAACTAATCCACTGATATGGCTACTCAGGGCCAATAGCTGTGATTAAACACTGAAAACCAGCAAACAGGTTATCTCCACTGTCTTTAGACTTCTTGTGGAGCCTATCTGCAGGCTTTGTTAGTGATTTCACGAACGCTCCATTCCTTAATTTTCTCAGCTTATGCTGTAAAAGAAAGCATACCCAAAACGTTTTTCTCGTCTTCTACCTTTACTGATTGTTCTCTGCAAGCACGGACACTATCTGCTGGTCCCTCCCACCTTGACCTACCAGAGGTGATTTAGCTTACCAGGCGCTATTTTCAGTTTACTATTGCCTGCTGCTATTCACTTCACAGGCTCCCAATTATGCTGCAAGTTAAAACTGCCTATTTTTATTGTATTTAATGTGCATAATCCTTTATTTGTGTCTAGCTCATCATTTATTGTACAGCTTTTACACAGTATTGCCACTTATTCTTCGTCATTTTTGCATTTATATATGAGACTACTTTGAAGCTAGTATCAACGTGTAGTACCTGAACGCGTAAGCACAATGTTTTATACTGCTTTCTACAGCTACGGGAACTGCACAGTCTTAGAACATGCATGCAATTGTTTTGTCTGTCCTGATTTAATTCTACGATTTATATAGATAATGCTGTATACACTGTATATTTCTGCAAATATCTGCATGGCTTGCACTAGCCAACTTAGCTAGACTCGGCTGTTGCATTCTACTAACCTTCAAAGACTGCTCAGTAGAGGAAGTCCACTTGAACGCACGTATGATCTCACTGTTTTTAGTTGTATGTTGTAACCAGGCAAAATAGCCTACTACATGGTACAACTATCTGCTTTATCACTGCCTCAAATTGCCCTTCGCCTTGAAATTTCTGTCTGTTACAAAGCCACTGTATGACACATTTGCTGTATTTATTTACTGCTGTTTTATATTGTTTTCCATTCTACTTCCTGATCTCTTTTCTCGCTCCCAACTTATTGCACTCTGTCTTTTTTTTTCCTTTTAGTTGACCCTGCCTATACTGGTTTACCGGCTCTACCCAGCCATTCCAGTCCAACTCAGTTTTTTTTTTTTTTAAAGATTCTGTGGGTTCACTCACCCAGTGACTGTGATTTCAATCTGGATAATTACATAACAGCAACATGTTTTTGGGTCACTCTGTGTAGCAAGGCAGCTAGGAATTATTCCCCCCTTTTTTAACTTAACCCTGCTACCTATAATTTCCAGCCTCATACTGCACCCAACTAATCCACTGATAAGGCTATTCAGAGCCAATAGCTGCATTTAAAACACTGAAAGTCATCAACACATTATCTCCCCTGTCTTTAAACTTTCTGTGGACCCTACCTGCAGGCTTTGTTAGCGATTTCACAGCACATTCCACTCCTTAATTTTCTCAGCTTATGCTGTAAAAAAAAGCATACCCAAAACGTTTTTCTGGTTTTGTCTACCTTTACCAATTGTCTGAGCGCTGGCGTTTGCTGCTGGTCCAAGCCACTCCCTTCCCCTTCACTATGCTAGGGCTCACTCTGCACCCCTACACCCATTCCCACCCACCCCCACTTTCATTACATTCATACCTCATACACCCCTCCCACATCTCCGGTTTAACCAATCTCAACATTCCCAACCCCCTCTTACTTCTCTCCTCCTATCCTATCTCTCCGCACCCTCTTACAGCACCTTGTTTAACTACCTCTTCTACTGCTTACAGCTTAATACCTTCTCTCTATTCAACTTCACTGAATCCAATCACCCCCCCAGAAAATTAACCTCTCCAACTGAAATTTTCCACTATTACCACTCATCTTGCACATTCCACAACACATGGCTCAGTCATTCTACACCCCCCTTTTTATCTTAGCTGCCCTACTAACATACATTATCTTCCTTACATACTTTCATACTAAACCTTAATCATTCTCTTCCAGCCCCTACCCTTTCTTATCCTCTTCACTCGAAGGAACCCTCCTTACCCTACCTAATTTTCCCCTCTCTTTTCTATGCATCCTGCTCTCAGATTCACAGACTTAGAATCTTCCATAACTCACTATCTTCCCACAAACCTAAACAGAAGCCTAATTACCTTGATCCATACTATACTAAACCTAACCCTTCCACAAACAACCTACTGCTAGATGGAGATATCCACCCCAATCCTGGCCCTACCCTCCCCCCCCAACTACCATAAACATTAACCTGGCTAAACATCTCAATATATGTGCAATAAACAGTCTAACAAAATCAGAGTTGCACTTATGGATCACTCACAGTATTCCCCACATATCATAGCTCTATCAGAAACTTGGTTAAAACCACACATCTCCGATACTGAAATGTTACTTCCCCCACAATAATATTTACTGACTAGACAGAACTCCAAAAAAAGGTGCAGGAGTTGCAATTATGTATTCTGACCTCCTCAACCTATTCCCCCTATCTTTATCTCTCCCTTTCACCCTGATGAACTAAAACTGTCACCTGAACCCCCATAAGAAAATTAGCCATCGTAGCCACACACGATATATATATATATATATATATATATATATATATATATATATAAAAAATGTACATATATACATACATACACACACACCACCTGGTAACAACATTCCTATTCTTGAAGCTATCCTATCTTAAATTTCACTACATATCTCCCATGAGACCACACTACTTGACGACATCAATACTGACCGGCTAAAACCATCTACCACCTCTCCCACCCACCATATTAACCTTCACGGCTTCCATCAACTTCTCATCCCCTACCTGTTTCAACAAAAATACAAACTGCTCCACTTTGGACTGGATTCTTACCTCAGAGCATACCCTATATCATTACCCCAGAACCCTACCCAACTCCGTAAGTGACCACCTCCCTACTCAAGTCATACGACACTCCCCTCAACTATCCAGCTCCCACCATATTAGAGAACAGTGCAGTAATTTCCTTTTAATTCTGAAACCTTCAAAGACAGGCTCTCTACCATTAACTGGACCCCCATGAAATACCTCCCCATTAATGATGCAGTTCTAAAATTTAAATCACACATTCCTTGAAACCCTGGATTCCTCAACTCCCCTAAGAAAAGTTAGGATCAAATCAGCCTACTTTCCCGGACTCTCTAAAGACACGCTAATGCTCATGAAACAGAGAGACAGTTACTGGAAATAATGGCTAAATTCCAAATCTGCAGCTACTTTCCAAAAATACAAAGAAGGCAGAAACTTTTCAAAAAACTAATCAATAAGAAAAAAAAATTATATTATAATACACAGTTCACAAAAGTCCAAGCCAAAAAAATTCTGGCACACCCATGAGTAAGATGCTACACCCTGGCCAACCTACCATCCCCAATCCCTTCTCTAATAAAACTCCCCAAGAAACTGCCACCTTACTTAATACTTACTTTATTGAATCAATTCAAAAACTAACCCAAACCTGCCGAAGTCAAAACGCCCCACACACCACATACCATTTTCAATACCACCCCTTTCTTACTTAAACCTGTCTCCACTGCTTACATAAAATCCCTTTGGCTAAAATTGCTCTCCCTCCTCAGACAACCTTCCTCCCCTCTTCCTCAAACTTGCAGCCCACTCTAAACCCTACCCTGTCTCAATCCTCAAACAGATGCATCCAAGAAGCCACTGTCCCTGACATTTGGAAATCTTGTTTTACCATACCACTTCACAAAAGGAGTCAACTCCACAGATCCTTCTAACTACAGACCTATCACCATTCTCTGTCCACTGTCCAAAATCCTTGAAAAAATTTATTCACAAGCAACTTCTAAACCACCTAATTGCTAAAAAAATTTCTCACCCCTACACAACACAGCTTCAAACTCACAGAACTACCATAGCTCTCCTACCATTTGCCCACACTGTAGCTGATGCCAAAGACAAAAAACCTCATCTTCCCTCTTTCTCAAACTCTCCAAGGCTCTCGACACAGTCTCTCATCCCATGCTGATTGCTAAACTAACTGATCTTAACCTGTCCCCTTCCACAATCCAGTGGTTCACTAGCTATCTCTCAAACAGGCTCCAGTCTATGCGTTGGCAATCAGCCTGTTACCCTTTCCTACCTATCCAAACTGGTGTCCCTCAAGGCTCTATCCGTGGTCTTCTCCTCTTCAATATCTTTACTAATCAATTATATTTCTCTTGTGCCACCTCATACCTCACACAATAT